>NC_134406.1:8039720-8339720 GCF_038048845.1 Mixophyes fleayi
TTTCCTTACATTTTATTTAGAAAATGCGACTTCAACATCTGTTAATAAAAGTTAAGACACTATTCTCTCTTCTGTAAAAAAAAACCCAATTCATTACATTATTATATTGTGTACAAATAGTTTGTGACTTTATTATTTACCTCTAAGTGGGCAATGGAATCCCTTAAATACTATTTGTACTATATTTTTTGTTACAGACCATTCTCCCCATACATGGATGTGTCAAAGTAAAGAGAGGAATGCCAGGGTTACACAGTGGTTGCTGTCACTTCAAAAGTAGGGCAAGAAGACTTAACTTACAGTAAATGCCTTGCCAAAGGTATACTTTTGATAACTAAAAATGCTCACCCATACAGGCTGTATGTAATAAAACTGAAGACATACTGGAGGAGTGGTATATATCCCCTAGGTGTCAACTTAATGTTATAAAAAGTTCATGGATAAGAATATTCATAAAGTGTGGTATTGACTGGGAAATTGGAGCATATGGAATTTTCGGAGTGCTGCCTAGTGCAGGTTTTCTGGCTGTAAGCATAATTATGCCTGACACCTGCCGCCTCAATATATAGAGATATTTAGCAGAGCACTTGGTGTGGGCATGTATATGGGCTGTGTCTAGAATGCGTACAGTGGGGTTGCAGTACTATAAAGACAGCGATTAAATGCGCAAATCTGAGCATAGGCTGCACTTAAATACCTTTAAACCTAATGTTGCTCGGTATATCGATGTATAGCTAATACTTCAGACAAGGAGGTTGTTTTTTTTGCAAAATGTGATTAAATCTCTGTAAAAACCACACCTGTGTCTATATTTGTCACGAACGCCCAGCCTGTCCCAGATACAGCAATCTGAACAGCTGGCCGTGACTGTCGTCACCTTAGTCACTTAGCAATAAATACACCTTTTCTGCCACCACAAAGGATTTATTATGGTGTCCTTATGTTCACCAGAACCACTGATTAATGTTTCACACTTAAATCACATACACATGTGGCATGAGGCTCCCTGGGCTTTGTAAGTTCACAAAGACTCACGGAGAGTACGCTAGATAAAATATGTTTAATCTGAAAAATGTTTCCAAGGCTTATTTACAAAATGGTAATAAACAGACAATAGGTTTGCAGAAATGAGTTTCAGGAAATAAAATAGGAAATAAAACAGAATCCCTACTTACAAGTTCAGGAATTGGCGTGTGAGGAGTACACATTGAGAAGAATAACACATTTCAGTCGTGATAGACCCTCCTCAAAGAAATGGACAATCTAATGTCTGAAACAAGGGATTTTTAAACCATTTCTTGTTGGTTCTTCACCCCTCACCTTAGCAATTTTATTTTTCACCTAAGTTAGATGACTGTTAGGAACCCCTCTAGCCGGTACAGCACAACCCGGAGTCTGCTCTGCCAGTCAGATGTTCACTGGAGCCCCTAGTGGTGGGGACAGACTTGGCCGCAGACTAGCAGAGGGTCGTGAAGTGCGTACCGACTAGGGAGAACCCAGGAAAGCGGAGTAAGTCCAGGCAAGGGTCGAGGGCCGGCAGCAGACAGGGAAACCAATACACAATCCGGGGTCAAGGGTCACAGGCACGATAGCTAGGTCCAGATACAGGCAAGAAGGTCAGGGTCACAAGATACACAGGCAGGGTCCAAATCCGGGCAAGGGGTCATACACAGGTAATCAGTCCAGCAGGTTTTCACCAATACAAGGCAGGAGCAAGTTAAGCTAACAAGCAAACTGGACGCTATAACCGGCAGGGAAACTAAGCCCTCCCTGCCTTATATACAGACTTTGGCCAATCAGGGCTTAGCCCTGGAATACATCACAACCCATGCCCCTGACATTAATTAGCCCGCAGGCTATCCTAGCTCATGCGCCCGGCTGGCTCACTTGCCGGGGCGCACCGCTTGTCACACTCGGCGTCCGGCCGTTGCCTTGGCAATGGTCGGGCCCGAGAACCGGAAGTGACGCCCCGGTCGTCATGGAGACGGCCGGGACGTTCACTAGAACCAGGAAGTGAGTCGCGGGGGTGCCCGAGGACGCCGCGGCTCCTGACAATGACATTGAGTTTTCCCAAAGTAAATTATCTATCACTAAGATATATGTTTGGGCACCTCAGAGAATCTCTCACCTCTGATCTTTCTGCCTGGTTAAACCTAACTCCTCTGCATACACAAACTACTCAGAGATCTGTCTCTGGGCCTGGCTACTTTCACAAGAATATTGACACTTGCCTAGGTCAGACTCAGGTCAGTTAACAAAATACACTTTGAAAGGTTACATAAAACATTCACAGTGTTATACATAGAGTCAACAGAAAATAACAATCAGTGATTAAATATACTACATTTCATCACAATATTAAAGACAACTTTTATAGGCTCTATCATAGGTGGTATTTGGTCCCCTCCAGAGTATACCCAGTTCAACACATCTCGTCTAATCTATGTTGGTGGCAGTTTAATGACACATCTGGTAGAATTGTCACTATTCTTTTGGGCAGAAGTCAGGCATTTGATAGTCTGCATCACAAGGATTCAAATCATTAACTCGCCAGAATATCTACCCCTCCCTCTCCAAGTCCTTGAGACTCCACAACACACCAACACGCTGGTTAGACACACAGCTAACTGTCTGATCGCTGCCTCTTGGGAGGATCCTAACCACAATATACTTTAGTCAGTCATTAGGAGAACCTGGCATATCTACTTTGGATATATGGATGGATTATACACCTAACATACTTCAAGACCCAGATAAATCCTTCACAACTACATGGCTTCTATAGCTTCACCATTACAATTCTCTTTTCTCATTATTTCGCAGTGTTATGTTGTGAAAAGTAGGGGTTTCTTTAAGCTTCTAGTGCCCACTCTGGTTAGACTCAATGCTCAATACGTCCCTCTCTATAGTTCTCTGAGATACCTCAGCCTAGTGACCTTCCTTACATCAACCCCTGACCCAGACATTACCGCCCAGTCTTCCCTCGTACTGTTCCTCTCTCTTCACACCTCATCAAAATCGCTTGATCTGTGCAAAATCATAAAGCAATTATACCCATATGCTCTGTTTACCTATACAATGGTGATGTGTGTTTCTGATCTATATTATATAAAAAATAGGACATAGATAAGTAGGCGATTTACATATGAGATAGATAGATAGATAGATGATAGATAGATATATAGATAGATAGATGATAGATAGATAGATAGATACAGGTAAGGTACCCAGACCAAGACAAGACCCCAAGAAAAGTCTCAATCTTTTTACTCAGTGGTAATGTTACTTCTATATACTATCTTTAACAGGTAAAAATTAATACATCTACATTTATTACTAAGCTTACTGTGGGACTTTTCAACCCTCAACATTAATCACTAACTCTCAGAAAGATGAGTGCACAATAATATTTAGCTGAGAAATAAGTTCTCTTATCAGTGCACATTCCTTTCTTCTTGGTAATCACATAAATTACATTCCTGATATATGACGCTTAACTTAACCATCTTGAATATAATAGAGCTATTCTGTTTTCTATACACATTAGATAACATATATAAATAAGCATAATGCATAATGTAGTTGCATCATTTCTTACAGACACAACTACCAATAATTTCATCACACTTAGAGAGATCAACGTCTGGCTGTCAAGACCTACTACTGTCCTATCTTTTCAGCATTTTAGAGCTAGATTACGCCATTAATATTAATGCCCATGAAACCATCCAAAAAGTGTCACTCTCCTTTTCCCTATTCTTTAAGCTAAACTATATTCTTTAAATCATAATATATAGTTCCAACTTGATTTCTTTGCATAAAATGAATAGGTACAGAATCTTCAGAGTTAGACAGCATGAGAGAACTGACACAAACAATATCAGGATACTGTAAACTATGTGTCCCTATAACTCCTCATCAATCAAACAAGCTCCATGATTTTTTTTCATGCAATGTTGCTACGTTTGTTGTAATATGTTCAGCATAATCAAAAGTTTGTTGTGAGTTATTAGAAATTAAGAAAATTAGGTAACTGATAATAGTTGCTCCTAATGGCTCCATGGACCCCATCAGTTGAGTGTGCTCCCAGAAAGGTGTATCTTCTACTTACCTGCCTACCCTGTACATCTGCTCTTTGTGTCAGGTCACAAGCCCCACCCGCAGTCCTGAAAGGTGGATGCTGTGTGAAGGTGTTGAGCTCCGGATGGTCCTTGCAGGACCAGCTCTGTGTCCCCTATATTAGAATTACTATTGCCCCCTATATAACTAATATATTTAGTGCACCCTTTATGAATTATATACTTAATAAAGCACCCTATATAACTAATATAATTAATAGTGCTCCCTGTATGAATAATATAATTAGTTCTGCCCTCTCTTTTTTCTTTAGTAGTGAAAGAAATACTTACATTCCTTTCCTGACCTGACATAATCCATAGGGACAAAAACCCCATAGAAAGGAACCGGACAGCTCTAGAGGAACTCCCATTGTGAAATGAGTTAGGGGTATATTTACTAAACTGCGGTTTTGAAAAAGTGGAGATATTGCCTATAGCAACCAATCAGACTCTAATAGATAGATATGAGATAGATATGGGATAAATAGATAGATATGAGCTAGATAAATATGAGATAGATAGATAGGTAGATATTAGATAGGTTGTTAGATATGAGATAGGTAGATGGATAGATAGATAGATAAGTAGGTAGATAGATAGATATGAGAATGATAGATAGATATGTGTTAGATAGATAGATATGAGATAGCTATTAGATAGACAGATAGATATGAGATATGTGTTAGATAGATAGATATGTGATAGATGAGTATGAGATAGATAGATAGTTAGATAGATAGATATGAGATAACGTCCAGAAAATGTGCAAAAATAGCAGAAATACCCAGCAAGATGCCTAGTAGTAGTGACCTTTATTTACTAAACTGCGGGTTTGAAAAAGTGGAGATATTGCCTATAGCAACCAATCAGATTCTAATAGATAGGTATGAGATAGATATATGGATAGATATGAGATACATAGATATTAGATACATATTAGATATATAGATTTGAGATAAATAGATAGATATGACATAGATAGGTAGATATGAGATAGATAGATTTATAGGTAGATATTAGATAGGTAGTTAGATAGATAGATATGAGAATGATAGATAGATATGAGATAGATAGATATGATATAGATATGTGATAGATAGATAGATAGATAGATAGATAGATAGATAGATAGATAGATAGATAGATAGATAGATAGATATGAGATAACGTCCAGAAAATGCATAGCAGAAATACCCAGCAAGATGCCTAGTAGTAGTGCCCATTAGCAGCAGTAAGATTTCTGTAAGTAGTAATTCCCAAATAATATGTCTATCAGTAACAGTAATGTCCAGTAAAATACCTATTAGTAGAAGTAATGCCAAGCTGGATGCCCTTTAGTAGAGGTAATGTCCAATATTAGTTATACCCAGTATAAATAATGTTAAGTGATATGTACAGATTGATGAGCAAAACTACAGTACTAAGAAATTCGGACACTTGTCCGGTATGAGATACTCACTTTCTGTCTATCATGCCTTTCATCATGCTACAAAGATTTTCGCTTGTTCACAGCTTCCTTTCCTTCCTAACTTGGCCTAGTTAGCTTTTTCAAGATCCCCAGTAGGATGATAAGGAAACACTAAAAGTTTCCTTTCACTTAACTTGAAATGCAAACACAAGGGATTATAAAATAAACACACACATTGCTTCCTCCATCCTCTGAAGTGAAAATCTTATGGAAATTCGCTTTTATGGTTTCCTGCTCTGTGTCTGGAGAAAGATCCTCTACCTGTCATGCACCTGACTCATTATCTAAACTCAAGATTTCTAAAGCAATAAAAGTCGTGGGCGCGGTGATTTATGTGCAGGGCTGGGCATCCTTGGCTTGAGACCAGTACCGCTGTTTGTGGAAGGTAAGACATATTGTCCTGGATCATAAATGTATCATTTGATTTCATGACAGGTTTTAAAGGACAAATTCCTTTATTACATAGTGCCTATACCATACTCACCAACTTTTCCTTGTTGGCTTCAGGGAGATCCCGGGGAAGGTGGGCATGTGGGGGCGGGGCTTGACAAATCACATCATTTTGGCACCGCCCCTATACGTTTGGCATAATTTAAGACAATTACAGCAGCGGGTGGGGCTAAGATGATGCGATATTTCCATCATTAAGCCCCAACCCCACCACTTATCTATTGCAGGGGCGAGAAGGTTGACCTGCTCTCCCGGGAGGTCTCCCAGAAATGCAGAAAAGCACATTGGGCCTGATTCATTAAGGAAAGTAAGGCAAAAAAATTTATCCTGGACAAAACCATGTTACGATGCAAGGGGTGCAAATTAGTTTATTATTTTACACATAAGTTAAATACTGGCTGTTTTTTCATGTTGCACACAAATACTTGATAGCTTTATTTGTACACTGAAATTTAAGATTGATCTAGGTCATGCCCTCCTCCAACTATAAATCTGTTCATAACATTTTAAATTTACCTCCCCCACCAATGCAACATGGTTTTGCCCAGGTGAAAAGTTACTCATTATTTTTGCTTTACTCTCCTTAATGAATCAGGCACATTGCGCTAAGTATGTGTGCCTTGATGAATTAGGCCCTATATATTTATCAAAAACAACAGGATTTCCCTTGACCCAATTCGCCTACGAGAGAGCATTTAATGTGCGCTCCATATGTGCCATGCCCACCAGCTTCCTTCGTACCCCATAGCAGGAGATCTCTGAGGTATTGAGGAAACTGAGACAAGACAGTAAATTATATTATGTTCTCTCTCTTGGGTAACTTACACTAAATGCATAGTATAAGAGACGTTATGCAGTAAAGAAATAGAGATGAAATGATGATGGATTCTCTTTGGGGGTAACCAGCATTTTAATGTTTGGGATGCTCTAAAATCCAATTGTTGGAGGAGTGGGAGTCATTAGTTATGGAGAACACCGATAGGTAGCACTGGCTGTCCATCTAATAGTAATAGAGGGCCATCAGCAACCTTATTATCCTTTCTTTCTTGGAATATTTGCGACCTGTTCCAAATTCTGGACAAAAGAAAATATAATTTGCAATAGTACAGTTACTGTTTCTAATAATGGTAATTTCCTCTATACTAGAGTCTGAGTTGAGCAGAAATTAATTTATTTTAAGTAAAAAGGTTCTTTTGGAACCTTATATAAAGGTTTTGGAGATATTCCTAATACTGGTGCAAAGAAGATGCTGTGAGGTATAGACTTTTCTACCACATAGGAACCTCATTTATGAAGCGCACCAGATATGCACCGGAATACGTCTTGAGCACCGATGTCTACCAAGCGCACCTCGGGGTACAGAGCTGCTTTCTCCTCTTGGGAGATGTCACCATAACCTAAGAATTTGCGGAGGTGGAGTAATCTCAAGAGGCGCAGTGTGCAAAATTTCAACATCTTAGACGACCAAGCCTAGCCTCATTGATGGCTTTAGTTAATCATGAGTGAGGCGACATTGGGGCAAACGTTATTACATGTGGTACTTTTGGGTGTTTGACACTATATTTTCCATTGGGCAAAGTGTGTCTAAAATGCACTGATCCACCATTTTTCACCCGGAAAGTACAACATGCGTCTCGCTACAAATATACAACGGGGGAACCAATCTCCGTCAGCCCAGAGCTAATGCAGAGAGTGGATATGTCTATACTTCTGCAAACCATGGAAGACCCTTAAAAATGAGATCACCCCGCCTTTTATTTCATTTCAGTAATCACACTCTTCAAAATAAAACCCATTGTTTTGTTGGAAATCTAGGCACACGTAGTCAGATCAAGGCGCACAATGCCACCAGAGAGGAGTTCATGTTGACCTGTCTTCTCAATGCCTATTACATAGTATATTATATTTATATTATATTTATACTTATTATAAATGTTCTGCGGTCGTCGTCCACTTCTTTGGAATTGTCTTGTTACCACAACTTTTTTTTTAAGGGATATTCTCATTATGTTACGCTTGACTAGAGTCTGAGCACCTACTAATATTCAGTATTCACCTCCTGTTCCTACAGGGTGACCTCAGTTTTGAAGTGGATTGGGTTAGGATAATCAAATCATCAAACTATAATATAGATGAGTGTGCTGATCTTGTGGGAGGCAGTGACCTGTAGCCTCATGTGATTGCATTAGTGAGGACAGGGCGGCATGTGATAAGGGCAGTGTCATTATGCAAGGGGGATGGAGCAAAGAAAGAAGACAGGGCTGGCAGAAGCTCCATGGGCGCCTTAGGGCACCAGGACCCCCTCGGGTGCTTGCCCCCTCCCCCATGGGTGCAGTGGCCATCTCCAACTTGGGTGCTGCCCGTTCCGACCCCCACTTCTTTGTTTAGCAGGCAGGAGGTTAAGGGTGTCTCCTTCTGCTCCTCAGACTGGGAGTGTGGGGCTGTGACATCAGATCCCAGCGCCCGACGTATCACAGATGTAGAATAGCAGCAGACTCAAGGGTAAGAGTCTTCCAGCTGCTGTACCTCCATATCTGCGGCCGATGTGCAGAGTGGGTCAAGCAGGGACACTGAAACACTTAATTAGTGACATATCACTCATTCAGTGTTTTAGGTTCCCCCTTAAACCATGACGCCCTCTGCGAAAACCTGGTAGCAGGTTTGTAGTGCTGGGTTACCCAGTAGTTAGACACCTGCTAATATTAATGTAGGAAGATTGTGGTGTCAAGTTCACCTCTATATGAGACCAAATTCATACATCCAAATGTTTTTTGCTTTTCGGGAGGAAAAGGTGTCTCCAATGGAAACCTGGGGAAGCGTATGAAAAGTAGGAAACGGATTTTACACACTTCTATCCTGTTTAACATGCTGTCAAATGAATTAAAATATGCCAATTCATTAAAAAGTAATAAAGTCTCTTTAAGCATCTTTAACTATCCGTTCCATTCATTTGCAGACAGTTGACACCTTTGAAGATGACCAGTCACATCTCTGTATTACGAAAGCTAGCAATAAGCTCCTTCCTATACCAATGTTTTCTTGTGATTCTAGAAAATATTTTCTTTTTTAATAGTGAATTAGCCCAACATTCCGCCCCAATGACTGTCTTATATTTAGACAGCCTGGTTTTCTCTCCCAGATTGTGGCCATTCGCTTGTTCGAAAGCTGTCACCTCCTCCACGTAGAGTTCACTGGCAGAGGTGTTATTTGAAATGGCATCTGGCGATGGAGGGGGCAGAGAGACTCTGGTGATTGTTTAATTAGATATGGGACAGTTGAAGGGGGTCTAAAAATGACAGGCAATCTTTAAAAAGCTATTTTGGAGGTCAGATCATCTGTTACCCATCACAATGGAATAGGAAAGAGGTCTTATTCCGATTGATTGGGTTGTACTCTCCCAGTGCCAGCTCATGGCAAAGTTGGCATATTCTAGCTTAGAATAGTAAGTGAGTGGCACAGCCAGTTGGCATCCTCAGCACTGTAGTTGGTAGGCACGGTGGAGACCAAGACTCAGAGTGGGATCACTACATGCTGTACTGCTGAGATTCTGTGGGGCTTATCATCATCAACATTTATTTATATAGCGCCAGCATATTCTGTAGCGCTTTACAATTGGAAACAAACACAGTAATAAAATTATACAGGGTAATACAGACAGACAGAGCGGTAAGAGGGCCCCTCTTGCAACTTACTTTCTGTGGAGTTTGATACATGAGGGTAAGTGTTACATATTGGTCCAGCCAGATTGCAAAGGTAAATAGTGCTTAGTGGGCTACATGATCCAGTCACACAGCAATGTTGGTCAGGGGGTCAGAGAGTTTTTGTCTTTGTAAACTGTATAAAAGGTTGTAATACGGTAACGTAGTGAGGTTAAGAGGGTAGTTGAGGAATATTATAACCTTCCCTGAAGAGGTGGGATTTCAGAAAACTCTTGACGTTTTGTAGACTAGAGGAACGTTTTGTGCGAGGGTGTGAATTCAACAAAGTGGTTCAGCCCAAAAAATATCTTGTAACCGGGAATGGGAGCAGGTTATGAGTGTGGATAAGTGACGCAGATCTTGTGCAGAACAGAGGTGTCGAGTTGGGAGATATTTTGAGACAAGTGAGGAGATGTATGTTGGTGCAGCTTTGCTGATGGCCATGTAGGTTAGTAGAAGGATAAAGTAATAAACCGGCAACCAATGTAGAGACAGCGGAACACCAGAGGAAGAACAATTTGCAAGGAAAATCAGTCTGGCCGCTGCATGCAAACTAAATTGTAAGGGTGAGAGTCTGTTTAGGGGAAGACCAGTAAGGAGGAAATTGCAATAGTCAATATGGGTGATCCGGACATCGCAGAGAGGACCTTAATCAGGTTTCCAGCATCAGGATCAGACAGAGAGAAGACTTTACCGGACAGAGGAGTCATCTGACAGGGTAAGTGCTACTACCCCTGTATAAGACGCACCCAGTTATTAGACCCAAAGTTTTGGGGAAAAAGGTGCGTCTTATACATGGGGGAATACGGTAGGTATCATCCGCATAGAGATGATATTGATATCCAAAGGAGCTTATTAGTTTTCCAAGAGAATTGGTCTAGATAGAGAACAGCCGAGGACCTAGTACTGAGCCTTGCGGTACTCCAACTGATAAAGGAAGCGGAGCAGAGGTGGATCCAGATAAATTAATACTGAAAGAGCGATTAGATAGGTAGGATGAGAACCAGGATAGGACAGTGCCTTCAAGACCTAGGGATTGTAGCGTTTGTATGAAAAGAGAGTGGTCAACAGTGTCCGATGCAGCAGAAAGATCCAGGAGAATTAGAAGTGAGTAATGGGCATTAGATTTAGCAGTGATCAAATCAATGACAACCTTTGTCAGCGCAGTCTCTGTGGAGTGTTGGGAATGAAAGCCTGACTGAAGAGGGTCCAATTAGTCATTTGAGGAATGAAAGTGTGTGGGGCGAGTTTATTCAATTCTCTCGAGAAGCTTGGAGGGGATGTAGATTGTTGTGTGTGTCTATGTACAGAAAAGTACGGTGCAGACAGAGCGTACCTACACCCAGATTCAAATAGAAACGGATCTTGAGATCCGCTTGGATTTGAATATGGTCGGAACTACGCTCGAGTTCCGTTGTTTTTTTCCAAGCTGCGTCCAGACTTGAATCAGGCCCTCTGTGTAAACATCGAAAAAGAAATTAACATCTTATTTTAAATTGTAAATTAACCCTGACCCCTAGTGGCAGGCTGAGGACACACATTGAGAGCAATCCAGGGTTGCAGTGTGTCTCTCGGAACTGCCATTTGTTCTTGCTACATATCAGCATCCTCCTTATAAACATTACCAAGACAATAAGATGCAGCACAACTACTAGATCAATTTTTTGTATTACATTAATTTAGTTATATTTTACTTTTTTTTTTTGTTAATCCGGTGTTTCTTTTATTGTTCTAAAGGAATTTATACATTAACGATACAAACATTGCAGCTAACACAACAGCTGCAAAAAAAAACACACAATTATATTTCACAAGTACATGTAACAATATAATTTCTATTACTTGTATTTGCTCACAAATTGGATGTAATAGCTAACAAAATTATTATCAAACAATACAATGGAAACGTCAAAATATAAAGTGGTTATGGCAGGGTTTATTTTTCTGCTTTGAACACAGCCAGAGAATGAATTACACATTCATAGGGATACAGATGAAAGTGAAAGGGAATGTGGAGAAACCTTTGTAGGATTGTTCCACGGGCGATATCACAGCATGTGTGTGTGAGAAATGGTTCTGTCATTGTCAGTGTTGGATTGGGCCATTAAGGGCCCACCGAGGGAATGCAGTGGTCGGGGCCCAGTACATTGGGGTGTGGCCAACTTAAGGGGGTGTGGTCAGCCCATGGAGAATAAAGTATAGCACCATAGTATGGTCCATAAAGAAAAAGTGGACATTGCAAATAAGGCCAATTTCACATGTATCATGTAAAAGAACTAGAGGTGAAACTCCACGACACTTGGCTTTTTGAACTGGGTCACAGCAATGTTCGTCACTGATTTCATTGTCATTGTAAAATCAGAACTGTATAGTAGAATGGAAGCTTGAACGAGAGCTACTGAGAGTGAAGATGTGAGGGGGCTGTCACTCCTGCGCCTGTCACCGTCTCTTCTACATGCTTATTCTCAAGTGCCCGCCCACGGATGACTCATTGTCTCCAGCCTTTACCATGGGAATACGTCCAGATTATAACCTTCTACATCTTTCTTTCATGTTTTCTTTGTACTTTGCAGAACAAATATTCCCTTATATTTTAAAGTGAATTTCAGTTTATATGTCTCTGTCACAATTTTGCAACCTAGGCTGCAGCTTAGTGAATCTGTTGGATAACCAGGCCCTGCAAGACCCTCCCCCTCCTAATAATAATATATATAGTATTTAGGAATAGAACTTTCATTTCTTCTAGAATTGTGCTCTGGCTTATGGCAGACAACCCCCACCCCAATACTAGTATATATAATGTTTTCTAGTAGAGCGCTTTTTGTGTTCATTTGCTGGCTTATGTCAACCCCCCGCCCCCCTCCCCCCCCCATATAACAGTATATATAATGTTTTCTGGTGGGTTTTTTTTTTATTATTATTTGTGCACTGACTGCATTAACTTTTTTATTGTGTCAGAATCCCCCCCCCCCCCCTTCATTAACAGTATATAGTGTGTCATGTCTACTGGTAGTGCTAGGTCTCACAATTGGAATGACTGATTTGTCTGCTGTATGTTTTACTGACTCTCTTGTCATTTTCCTAAAAATTCTTCAGTTAATTTTTTTGTTCCAGTTGGAACAGAATGTTTTGCAATCTCCTAGGGTGGAGTGTGTTTGTTCTTTGCTGAAACTAAGCTGAACTTGCAGCTAATGTAAGAATTCTTTCATGTTTTCTGTCCTATTGCTTCTTCCAAAATTATGCTTGTGATGCATAAGCCTATGTCACATGTCATTGGTAAAGCCACAGGTTGCATGCACAGAGTGAAATAACACAGATATGATACATGCTAGACTTATGTACAGCAATGACAAGGGGATATGTGTAGTGGGAGAAGCCTGGTCCTACTAAATAGATATTACAGGAAATAATGCCTTGTGGATTGGGCTGCAGGGTTTGTCTTATGACAACCCTGGAGGATATTAGGGTAACTGTTGTGTTATTAGAGGTCGGTGTTGTCCGTAGTCAGTTGAAGAGACAGAAGCACAGTGATTTCATAATACTGTACATTCTGAAAACACCATAACCGCCAAGAGTAATAATCATGCCATGTGCTCATGTTTGTTTAAGAACGGCAAATTATAAATTACTGACACCCATCCATATTATGTCAGCTAATACATGTATTCAAGGGTGGTTTGGGAACTTAAAGTGGCCATGGAAAAAATTCTTGAAGTGGCCCCATGTGGGCGGGGCCAACACAAAAGTAAGCGGGAATTAGAACTACTGGAATTTGGTTGTAGTAACATTTTGGAAAACCTGGATGTGATGACTTAAGACACAGTGGGTCATCTCTAAGGCAATGCAGGGAAAAATCTGCCAGTCCTGTGCTATAAAAATACATGACATCCTTTGCATGATCTGCAGCTTTTTTATGCATCGGTGCTCAAACTTGTTTAGTTGCCCACTAACATATCTTTCCAATATCCCCTTCATAGAAACATATCTGACTTTGATTAATAAGTTTAACTACTACAAAACATGTTGGCACAATCGTATTTGGTCAGTCCGCCAGAGCAGCATATGAGCACCTCACCCCACTGTTGCATCTTTCCTTGATGGCCTGAGATGCAAACTACCAGTCAAATCTCTTTCTTTAATATATATATATATATATATATATATATATATATATATATGTGTGGGTGTGTATAAAAATGTGTACTGTGTGTTTCAAAAGAGGCATTTAAATACTTCTTATAATAAATGGCTATCCAGTGCGATCACCACAAAGGTGAAATTCTGCAAGAAAATGATATTAATGATATTGTCAATGCAATGGGGGCTGGTCATATGTTCAACAAAGTGATCCGAGAATGGGACCAGTGCAAGGTAGAAGGCAGGCAATGGAATAAATGCAAGAACCACTAAAATGTCACCAGAGCTGGAATAAGGCTCTGGGGGGCCCTGGTCACTTAAGACAGGTGGTGATCATTTTAGACAAATACATGGGCAATACTTTGTGCACTACTGTTAGGTGCACACAGCTTTCCCTTCACAAGCAGTACAGTGTGTAGCGGGACATACCTCTCAACTGTCCTTGCAGTCATACCAAATCCTGACTAAGTGAGACAGTCACCCAAAATCGGGCTGCAGCACCAGATTCAGGTCAGTTGGCAGACTGCCCAGCGCTCTCCAACCTGTTCTTGTCACTTTCACCACTTGTGGCTGCTGGTGTCTTTGGATCAGTTGCTGCTTGTCTGCATCCTAGAATGTTGGGGGCCCTATTTTGAAAAAAAAAAATGGGTACATCAAGTTTAGAAAACTCCAACCAGCCCCGGTATTAAATGAATAACACCCACATTTAATAATTTGGCCTCCCTCCAGTCCCAACATTAAAATAATACATGGTCATGGAACCATACACATTTAATAGACTTATTTCCCTCTAACCAACCCCAACATTATAGTATTCTAATTTAATAAATAAACCTATTTCCCTCCCTCAAAACAGCCCAGCAATAAATTAATAACATTTGCATTTAATATGACCATTTCCCACAACCACCCCAGGCATTAAATAGTTAATATTCACATTTAATAAATAGCCCTCTTTCCCAAAATCTGCCCCACATTCGATTAATAGCTACAAATCACCCCAGAATTTAATTAAATAGCCCCACCAATAAATTAAATTGTTCCATCACCCCACAAATAAAATAGCACCCATGAAATAATTAGCCCCTGCTTTAACTCCTCAATTAAATTAATAGCCTACTTCCTACCAATGTGCTATTAAGACAGCCCCCCATCCCTTCCCTCCTATCACACAATATTGTAAGAACCCCCCTCCCTATAGTTTGGTTTAGGTAGACTCTTTCAATATAGTTTGATATAGGCAGCCCTGCTACCTCTAGTTTGATATAGGCAGCCCCCCTCCCTATAGCTTAATAGGAGCAGCCCCCCTCCCTATAGCTTAGTAGGTGCAGCCCCGCTCCTTATAGCTTAATAGGTGCAGCCCGCCCCCCCCTCCTTATAGCTTAATAGGTGCAGCCCCCCCCCCTCCCTATAGCTTAAAGGTGCAGCCTGGCTGCCTGTTGCTGTCACTGACCACCAATGTTTTTTTATCGTTAATCCCCCCTTCCCCCCTAGGATTCCCATTGTCTGCTATGTACAGACCCAAGCCCTATCACTATCTCTCTCTTTTTCTCTCTCTCTCCTTCAATCTCACGTTCCCTTTCTCTATCTTACTCTCTGGCCCTGATTCATTAAGGAAAGTAAGTCAAAATAAGGAGTCAATTTTTCTCCTGGACAAACCATGTTACAATGTAAGGGGTGCCAATTAGTTTATTATTTTGCACAAAAGGAAAATCCTGGCAGCTTTTTCATGTAGCACACATATATTTGATAGCTTTAATTTTACACTGAAATATAAAGTTGATCTAGGACATGCCCTATCCCAACTATAAATCTGTCCCCACATTCAAATTTACCTCCCCTCCAATGCAACATGGTTTTGCCAAGGTGCAGAGTTACTCTATTTTTGCTTTTCTTTTCTTAATGAATCAGGCCCCGTGTCTCTCTTTCTCCCTCTCTCTCACTCTCTTTCTGTCTCTCTCTTTCTTTTTCATTCTCTCTTTCCTTCTCTATTTTTCTCTCTTTCGTTCTCTCCCTCCCTCTTTCACCCACTTACTTTCTCTCTTTCGCTTTCTGTCTCTCTCCCTGTTTCTTTTTAACTCTCCCTTTCACTCTCTCTCTTTGTCTCTCACTTTCTACTTCACACTCTTTCTTTTTCTTTCTGTCTCTATCTCTCTCTTTTACTCTCTCTCTCTCTCTCTCTTTCATGCACTTTCTTTCTCTCTTTTTTTCCCTCATTCTAAAACTGTAACCTTTTTTTTTTTTACAAAAGTTGTGTTGATGCACCTAACTAATTGAGCCACCAAATGGACCAGTGATTATGTTAGTGCTAATTATTTCTGTTGTAATGAATGAAATATCACAGATACACATCACCCACATGTCCCGATTTAGGTGAAACAGACCTGATTTGTGTAGCCTTTGTCCTGACTGCTGGGAAGTTGGGAGGTTTGTGACAATACAGTGTTGTTTTCGGGAGAGGTTGGGGGCGCTCCAGCACTTCTAAAGCACTAGGCAGCCCCTGGGAAGGGATGGCAGGCTCCATGTAGCATAAACATTTCCCTTATGCAACATGACCACGCCTTAACACTGTGTTCACACCCCCAGCCTAGTGTGAATGTGCCACCAATGCAGCATGACCACGCTCAACACAGTGTGACCACACCCCCAGCACAGTGTGAATATGCCACCAATGCAGCATGACCACGCCTCAACACAGTGTGACCACACCCCCAGCACAGTGTGAATATGCCACCAAAGCAGCATGACCACGCTTTAACACAGTGTGACCACACCCCCAGCACAGTGTGAATATGCCACCAATGCAGCATGACCACGCCTCAACACAGTGTGACCGCACCCCCAGTGCAGTGTGAATGTGCCGCCAATGCAGCATGACCACGTCTCATCACAGTGCGACTACACCCCCTGTGCAGTGTGAATGTCCCACCATTGCAGCATGACCATGTCCCAATGCATCAAGACCATGCCCCCAACACTGAGCGACCACACACCCCAGCACTGAGTGACCACACACCCAGCGCAGTGTCAGCATGCCACCAATGCAGAATGACCAAGCCCCAATGCAGCATTATCACACCCCCAACACAGCGTGACCACACCCCGGCACAGTATCAGCATGCCACCAATGCAGCATGACCATGGGCAATTTTGTGCGCGTGCAACACACTATTTGTTCCAATTTGGAGCAGGCCAATGTTGGCAGGTGCGCAGATATAATATACTTATATATTGTGGTGTAAATAATATTTGAATGGAGACCAGCATAAAATACATCCTACAGATGAAAAAATATCTGAAGTCTTCATCATTTCCACTCATTGTGTTCACTGTAATATTATTTGTTTTCTCTCCGTATTCCTTCATGTACGCTGTGTCATTCATCTTGGCCAGCGATCCGGTGCTCTGACAGACGTCCGACCCTTCCCGACCTGTCCCATCAGTGTAGTTGTAGAGTTAAAACTTTATTGTATTGTTTTTGTAACTCTAAATCAATACCTGAGTCTGCCAACCAAAAGATTATCATAACGCCACAAAAACATCGCTGCCCCAGCAAGACAGCGAGAGGCATATCTTGTTTTAATTGTTACTGTGCGCTCGTGGGAACAGGTAGGGAAACGGATTGTCTTGTGTTTGCTTTATCGGAGTGAGGAGATGTGAAGTCAGAAGGTGGGAAGCCTGCGAGGAAGGTTTTTTTTTTGTATTCAATGCAAAAGGGGAAATAAAACGACAATAGCTCCATGGGAATGTGCTGACATTTGTAATACAGAATTACTGGAGGGTCAGCACGTTCCCCAGCTCCGTGACTATGATACATTGTGCAAGAAATCTCAATTTCTGGCTGCAGAGAGGAAACATAAGCAACTGTGAAAGACTGGACGCTGAGATTGTACCTGTGCAGACAGCGTTGGATTAAAGTGCAGCGGTCACCTAATTCTTACTTAATGTATTCTTATATTTATGTAGCTGTACTTCTGATAAAATGATCACTTCTCTCCTTCGAACTATGCACTATTCAAATTAACTAGTTCACTCAAAATTCAAAGCCGATTTCATAGCCTGCGTAATACCATACGGTGACCCAGAGCCAACTAGGGCTTAGGTTAATTTAATTGGTTCCCAGTACCCACCATTAACATATATCCTCATATACAAAAAGCTAGATAAACAGGGCATAGGAAGCCTCTGAGCTTTGCAAAAAAAAAAAAATATTGAGCAGGTGTGGATGGAGATTAAATATTGATATGTAACGCCAGACATTCACTCTGGCACCATGAATCTCCTTCATCTATAACAATTGTTGTTTTTTTTCAAAATCCTGAGTCATCATCATCACCATTTATTTATGTAGCACCACTAATTCCACAGTGCTGTACAGAGAACTCACTCACATCAGTCCCTGCCCCATTGGAGCTTACAGTCTAAATTCCCTAACATACGCACACACAGACAGAGAGAGAGAGAGACTAGAGGAAATTTAGCAGCCAATTAACCTACTATTATGTTTTTGGAGTGTGGGAGGAAACCGGAGCACCCAAAGGAAACCTATGTTCGGGAATCGAACTCATGACCCCAGTGCTGTGAGGCAGAAGTGCTAACAACTAAGCCACCGTGCTGCCCTGTCCTCTTTTCAGTAAGAAGCATAGGTGGCCATTACAACTATCTGAATACATGAATCAGACCATAATTGCCAACAGTCCTGAATTTCCACCCACAATGCCGGTCTAGGATTTCCTGCTCATTCACATGTCCTAGAGTTTTACTAAGTTTATATATACACAGGTTCATGTAACCCACGGCCTACGCTCCCCGCCTCCATCCTCTCTCTGTTGGACCTAATTCCTGTTCTATCCCTGCTAATCGCATACTGTCCGGTCATGTTAAGAGCCCGCTTACCGTTTGGCTGGGGATAAGGACATGCGTGACCCGGCTTGAGGAGTCACACTTGCGCAGTGGAACTGGAAATAAATATTTAAAAATAAAAAATAATTTAAAAAAATGTACAACTATTCTAATAATATTAGCAAGTGATTTTTTTCTTTTTAATAAATAAAGTATTTTTTCACCTTATTTCTCATCCTGAGATAGCGATAGGGAATTGTTATATAGTCTTCTTAATGCTTTGCTATCACTGCCGCTGGCCCATGATAGATAGCTGTACCTGAGCCAGGCTGAACATTAGTGCACCAGGGCAATTCTGGTATATTGTGGGCACTGCTCTTACGGAGGCATTACTGGTATATTGTGTGCACTGCTCTTACGGAGGCAATTCTGGTATATTGTGGGCACTGCTCTTACGGAGGCAATTCTGGTATATTGTGGGCACTGCTCTTACGGAGGCATTACTGGTATATTGTGGGCACTGCTGGCGTTATATGAGCAATGCTGGAGTAACGTGGGCAGTGCTGGTATTTACTGTGGTCATTACTGGGATCATGGGGCCACTTGGCGTAATGTGGGCACTGTTGGTATCCTCTGGGCATTGCTGCTATATGCTATTTGTGAAAGAAAAGGCCCACATACCTACTGAGCCACACCCGCTAGTAATTGGGTACAATGCATTTATTCAAATGTTACAGATTTATATTAACTTTAACTTGTGCATTAACACATGTATTTTTTTTTTAAATAAATGTATATGATATGTAATAAATTTAAATATATACAGCACACAGTATATTGTATCTAAATAAACATATAAGTTACAATGGATAAACATTCCCACATTCTGGCTATTGCACATCTTACAATGCAATATAATATTTTTTTTTTTTTTAATTTATGACCTTGTAACAGTAGCATTTTGGCACTTGGTTTGAATATGTAAGGTAGCCCATTCATTTGTTCATAATATATATATATATATATATATATATATATATATATATATATATATATATGTATATACATATATATATATATATATATATATATATATAGAGAGAGAGAGAGAGAGAGAGATAGATAGAGATATATACATAGATATCTCTATCTACATATATATATATATATACATATATATCTATATATATATAGATATATATATATATATAGATATATATACATACATACATAGGTATATATATATATATATATATATATATATATAGATATATATATATATCTATATATATGGATATATATATTCCTGAAGATCCACAAGCCTATTCCTGAAGATCATCCAACCTATCCAACTTGTCCTCTCCCGCACTGCCCCTCCCCCTGCGCAGTTAACAGACCACTAGACCAACAATACAGTAGGAACTTTTCAGAACTGTAAAATGATAATGTGTTGATTGTAGAGGGAGACATTAAACTGTCCATAGCGGACTGTACCAGTGGATCTAAATATACGTTTCCTTTTGTGGTAAATGTATCAAGCTGAGAGATTCCAGCGGGTTTGAATTAGAGATGTTGCCTATAGCAACCAATCAGATTGTAGTTATGTATTTAGCACACAAAACAATAGCTAGAATCTGATTGTTTGCTATAGGCAACATCTCCACTTTTCAAACCCGCCGGAAACTCTCAGCTTGATACATTTACCCCCTGGGTGTAGGTGCGCTGTGCCTAAACGTTACTTGCCGTACGTAGATAGACAAACAGAGTGCAGGATACACTTATGCATAAGTGTAATGTAATGTCACATAAGGACAGGTGCAAAAAAATATATTTTATTTGAAAAAAATTAACAACTCAAAACTATGATCATTAAAAATATTTGTAAAAATTATTTTTTAAGTTTTTTTAGCAGTAGATATATAAATGATGGAGTTCTTGATGCATACTGCACAATCAATGCATTTTTATAGTCTACCTTACTTGTATACAGATGTTGTGTGTGTTGATGTTCTGTGCTAGTGGCAGACATATGCGTAGTTTTTAATAAAAAGACAATGTCGTGCCAGTCATCACTATCACACGGCACTTACATCTGCACACGTACTTTAGAGAAACCCAGGACTGGAATTGGCTGCACCTACATTGGCATGCCCTGAGTACGCCCTTACTCTATATTGCCTATGTTCATCCGTTCCTGTTGTAAGTGGCATTGGCGTTCCGGCATGAGGTGTTTGTAATTGTGTCCATTAGTGTAAGGTCCTTTTCTGAGTATTCATAGAGATAATTCATGCAAGATACGGCATGCCAACGGACTGAAGATGAATCAGGCCCTGTATATGAAAATATAATATCAGACATGTAAACTTGTGCCAAGGTATGGGAATTTTTACATACAGTACACATTTGTGTGTTATTAGCAGCTCTTTAATATAAGACCATCTATATTTCAGTTTTAGCTGTCCTTTGACACTGGACTGAACGTTTTTTGTTACCCAAATAAGCCCAGTTTCCGGCCCTGTCAGCACAGTTGTCTACACACCTCCTCCTGCACCAGGCAGACAGGAAGACCATCCAATTGGGAAGTTAAAAGAGGCCCCAAGGAGGTGTGAGAAAAATCTAAAATTACATATAAATTCCACAAACTGGCTATTCTGCGTGATGGTGAAGCAAAAGCGGAACACGAAGATTGTATCACCAGAACTATGCACCTGCTATACAAGCTAAACAATCTATTTAACACCATGCTCAATCAAATGTGTATTCAAACAAATACTATATAGATACAATGTGAAACAACTTGTATCGCTATTTTTGTTGCAAAACAATCTGTCTGTAACTCTTCGGTAGAAATTATAGTGATTTTTAAAAATTTTCACTGACAAATGAACAGAAAAAAATCAGCAAAGCTTTTCAATTGGATACAACACTGTATTAAAACAATACTGGGTAATACAGACAGTCTGTTTGCGTGCCATATCTTGCTATGGGAGTATGATACAGGAGAGTAAGTGTTACATATTGCATATTGGTCCAGCCAGATTACAAAGCTAGAAAGTGCTTAGTGACGTTGGTCAGGGGGTCAGAGGGTTGTATAAGTACAGAAGAGATAGAAAAGAATACATGTTATTTTTGTGTGAAATGTGTAGAGTAGGCCAACCTGTGGCTGTCCAGGTGGGGGGGCTTGTAGTTTCACACTTTGGCCAGGCCTGGTGTAGAGGGTGGTAATCGGGTAGAATAGCCTAGTGAGGCCAAGTGGGTAGTTTGGGAATTTTATAAGCTACCTGAAGAGCTTAGTTTTCAGGGAACATTTGAAGGCTGGGTCTTGTTGTGCGAGGGAGGGAAAGCCGGACAAAAAATCCTAGGAATGGGAGCATGTGATGAGAGTGGAAGAGAGACGCAGATCTTGTGCAGAACGGAGGTGTCGAGTTGGGAGATATTATGAGACAAGTGAGGAGATGTATGTTGGTGCATTTTTGCTGATGGCCTTGTAGGGTAGAAGAAGAATTTTATATTGGATTCGGTAATTAACAGGCAACCAATGTAGAGACTGACAGAGTGACTCAGCAGTGGAATAATGTTTTGCAAGGAAAATCAGTCTAGCTGCTGTGTGCAAAAAAGATTGTAGGGGTGAGAGTCTGATTCGGGGAAGACCAGTAAGGAGGAAATTGCAATAGTCAATGCGGGAGATGATGAGAGCATGCAATAAAGATTTTGCAGTGTCTTGTGTGAGATATGTGCGTATTATGGAGATATTTCTTAGATGTATATTACAGGCTTGGATACAGATTGGATGTGAGGAACAAAGAAAGTTCTGAGTTAAGGATCACACCTAAGCAGCGAGCTTGAGGGGCAAGATTTATGGTCATGTTGTCAACAGAAATAGAAATGTCAGGTAGGTAACTTCTGTTGGTGGGTGGGAATATTATTAGGTCAGTTTTTGAAAGATTGAGTTTGAGTTGGCGAGAGGACATCCAAGATGAAATGGCAGAAAGACAGTCAGTAACACGAGACAACACAGAAAGAGAGAGATCAGGAGAGGATAGATAGATTTGTGTATCATCCGCATAGAGATGAAACTGAAATCCAAATGAGCTTATTAGATTTCAAAGAGAAGTGGTGTATATAGAGAATAGCAGAGGACCTAGGACTGAGCCTTGGGGTACTCCAACTGATAAAGGAAGCGGAGCAGAGGTGGATCTAGGGAAATTAACACAGAAAGAGCGATTAGATAGGTAGGATGAGAACCAGGATAGGACAGTGCCTTCAAGACCTAGGGATTGCAGCGTTTGTATGAGGAGAGAGTGGTCAACGGTGTCAAATGCAGCAGAGAGATCCAGGAGAATTAGAAGTGAGTAATGGCCTTTAGATTGGAAAAGAGTTTCTTTTAATTTTGAGCATCCACAGCTGGTTTTATACTAAACTCTTCATTTTTGAAGCAAAATAAATATATTCATTAATACTATATGGTATTCTGTCGGGTATCCAACTGACCGCCAGAAAGCCATACATAGTCTTATTTTGTGGTCCTACCTTGTCCCTTATATCATCCCTCACATAAAAATTTTGGCAACAAAATGTTTGATTTTGTTCTCAAACCACCCCAATAAAGATTTAGAAAGGGATAATGGCTCTTGTACTCGTGCTGCATGTAAATTGCCGTCAGTTGTACTGATTACCGCCCCTCATTACCCAGGCAGAGAAGGCGGTTATGAAATAAGCGTGTAATATCACGGCCTCGGACACGGTTACAGATGTTCTTGGCTGATACAACCTGTTGATGGATTGATGGTTCCCTACAGCAGGTTTAGAAGCATCAGTTCATCAGGGATATTGTTGTTGGCCCTCGATATTCTGCGCTTATAAGAATGACTTGGCAAAATTACCCATTAACTACAGATTGGGAGGTGATTAGTGGTTATATAAAGTAACAATCGCTGGCCTGTCAGGATGTGTTGTTGGCCGTTTTGTTTCCTAACTTACAGCAAGTAAATCCATATTAAATGACTTTTCCATGCTTTCTGGGCGCAGTCACAGTTAATCGATCCCCTATTCTTCCCTAACTGTTGTTGTTGGCTCCAGAGTCCACATCACAAAGCAGCATTTCATATTGTTCACAAGACAACTGGAGTATTTATCACTAATGAAACTCACAGGATATATTTCTCTTAACGTCCCGTCAAACAGTTTCCTCTGCGAGACCTTATATTGGCGAATGCGTTGTGGGATTCTTACTGGATTAACGGGAAAAAATGTTTAAAAAATGAAGGTCTTGTGATCCAGCTCGTCAAAAGTCACAGAAATAGGGAACTATGTGCATGAAATCCTTTCTTATTTACAGACATTTGCAGACATCAATGCTTGTTCATGTGCGCTAGTTTGCCTACATATCTACCAAGCTCATGTCAAGGTGGACGTCCACTCACGCCCCGCGGGAAGGGAAAAATCAATCTGTGCCCACTTTTTGCAGTTTGGCGGATGCTCCAGAAAATGTGAAGGGTGAGAATGGTAAATATATCCAATCTACTACTGCTTTAGAACCATCACCATTATTCAGTTCAACTTTATAATTTTCTCCTAATATGCTGCTCTGTTTAATTATGTCCTAAATTAGTCATTAAAGAAAACATCCTTGAAAAGATTATACAGGTGGTATCTCACCCCTCACAGATTATCCTATGTCAACCTGATGACCCTTGACCTTTGTTTATATATATATATATATACATACACACGGTGGTTGTGCCACATAGTGAACTGTTTTTTGCCGTAAACTATTTATACTTTTTGTTTACCTGACTCAGGACGTGTTGTTGCACTTGCCCGTCAAAGGGATACAAAAGCCCACAAAGAAAAGTATAAATTATGTATTCTCTACCGCAAAAGGGGTAATAGCCAAATATTGGTGTTGCTGTTGTTTGCCCTTTGTGTGCTCTGAATTAGATTAATTTATGGCTATCCTGATGGACTCATCATACATACCTCCCAACATTTAGAAACATGGGCTACGTAAGCCCCGCCTCTATTCAGACCAAACTCCGCCCACAAAGCGCAAATTTGTGTAATCTTCACCTACTTTTGGCTAAGCCCCCTTTACCCACTTTTTAACCTTGAACCCTGATCTCCTACCCGTGATTTGTTTACGTAAAAACCTTGTTGTTAATAATGTAACTATGTTTTATTTTTGTCCTGAAAATGAAATAAAATATTAGAAGAAACACAAAGAATAATGAGAGTGAGGGGACATCAGATCTTTATTACATGCATTACGTTTTATGTGTTTGAAGCTTTTTATTACATTAGTGTAGGTGGCCTAGAAATATGCTTTTCCTGCAAAACTACAAAGTGCAAACTCCTGTGCGCCCTACCGCAGAGCAGGAAATCCCCCCTGTGAGAAAAATCCCCCATAACAAAGCTGGGAACTCCCCCTATAAAAATAATCCCCTCCCACAAAGATGGGAACTCCCCCTATAATAATAATCACCTCCCACAAAGATGGGAATTCCCCCTGTAAAAATAATCCCCTCCCACAAAGCTGGGAACTCCCCCTATAAAAATAATCCCCTCCCACAAAGATGGGAATTCCCCCTGTAAAAATAATCCCCTCCCACAAAGCTGGGAACTCCCCCTATAAAAATAATCCCCTCCCAAAAAGCTGGGAACTCCTGTAAAAGTAATCCCCTCTCACAAGGGAACACCCCTTGTAAAAAGAATCACCTCCCATAAAACTGGGAACTCCCTCTATAAAAATAATCCCCTCCCACACAGCAGGGAACCCCCCCTGCAAAAATAATCCCCTCCCACAAAGCAGGGAACACCCCTTGTAAAAATAAGCCCCTCCCACACATCAGGGAACACCTTCTGTAAAAATAAGCCCCTCCCACACATCAGAAGATAGAATCCCCTCCTGCAAAATGAAATCTGAATTCTGCACTTCAGTGCAGAACTATCCACAGTTGTGCGTCTAAGATGCACATTGACACAGAGCTCCCCCCACAGATGCCGCCATCTTGACCCACAAGTTCATGCTGGTAGAGGCGCGACCTCACAGGACAGCATTGTGGCTGCAGTTTTGTACATTTGCATTTAGTAAGTGACCATTATAGTGTCCATATTAATGACTTGGGGATCTATTTACTAACAATGGTTTTCTATCGTCACTTATCACAGCGATAGAAAACCTCCTATCACCATAAATTACTAATAAAGGATTACTGAGCGATACTGATGGCCAGAAAGAGACCGGTGACCAGGATATGTGCAGACGTCACCTACCTCCCCCGTGGAGCTGACAGTCCTGACCTGGACTTTCAGTAACACTTGCTACATTTTTTTTTTAAATATATTAAAAATATTTTTTAAAAATAGTTATTTCAATATTTTTCCCAGATGAAAAAAATGCTTTATTTAAATAACAAAACATTATTATCATTGAATATCTCCTGCTCTCTCTGTCCAGGAGTTACCTCTGGTGACAGTACTGCTGTTGTCTGTGTTACCGGTTATAGTTGGAGATGGGGATTTTCTCTGTTTAATAAATCGTTTGTTATGTTCAATTGCTCCTTTGTTAGTTTCACAAATGTCTTTGTAGTTTCTTCAAAGTAGGGAAGTATTGAGAACAAAGTTACTGCAATTCGGCAGTTTTGGTCCCCTCTGTCACAAGGTCTGTTCCTGAGGGGATATGTATCTTACTCAGCAACATGAAACATTCTGTTGTCTTCAGCACTGTAACCTCGGTATATCTTATGTTTCACAATAAACATTTGTCAGGTAGAAGTTACAAATATATACAAATCTATTGTGTGTTTATATTGTACTATTATTGTGCATATTTGGCATATATGTGAACTTTTGGATATCACCTATATGTTATATGTTATACATTTAAATAATTGTGTGTATGAGATAGAAACATATAGTACAGCATGATACCATGAGAGCTGACGGGTGTAGAGAGCACCAGAAACAGTTCAGTTTGGTTCCTGGCTCCCCAATTAGATAGATAGACAGATAGATAACATTAGATAGATAGATATATAGATAGATAGATAACATTAGATAGATAGATAGATAGATAGATAGATAGATAGATAGATAGATAGATGTATAAAATTTAGACTAATGTGTCAGATTCATACTAATCATACCAGTACTCAGTCCTACTATGGGATACTGCCTGTGGATGAATAATACTTGAGTAATACTTTAGGATAGAGCATAGAGGAACCATCACAGTTTTGTTATATTACTCTCCTGGATAATTGAGCCCCTAAACATCTTCTGGTACAGCCCACCTGGTACCCTAGGAAGATAAGAGACCCCTCACTCCAGAGGAGCCACAGCTTTCATGTCAGCTGCTTTAGGTTATCCTACAAAAAAAACTTTAGCCTAAATCTAGATCTGAACCAAATCTGTAGTATCAGTCAAATTCCTAATCCAATCCTAAATCCTAACGGAGCTCCTAGCCCTGATCTCTGTTTGTGTGAGAAACAATCACACTGTGTAGCCGTAGAATGTACCAGTGAGACTAAGAGGATACTTTGTGTCTTTAACTGTTCTCTTTATATAATTTGATACATTTTGCTTTGGATACAGTTGTGAGTTATGTTTGTGCTTTACAAGCTGTGCTCTATGGGGGCACAACAATGTCCTGGATGGTTGTTGTGCATTGTCTCCCCGATCTGACACATCCAGTCCTTCATCGTCCCAGTTGAGTTGTGTCAGCGTTGTGTCTTTGTGTGTGTGAGAAATGCAGATGATTCCTCCGGGTTCCAGTCAGTGTGATACATAATGTTCCAGAGATGATACAAATCTAAGTAATGGACTTAGGACTAATGATACAGAAAGTTTACGTAGTGTCATCTCCTCCAGTTCCTTGCATAGATGTTACTTTATAGCTGTATTGGTTTGTAAATGTTGACAGCAGCACGTTTCACTTCTTGTTTGAAGCTCCTATGAGGATGTCACAAAAGTGCTTTAAAGTGGTTTAAAAATCCTGACAGCAGCATTATGGTCAAATGTCAAATAAAATTAATATTTTCTGGGGGGTTTTCACTGCTGTTTTGTATAATGTCATAAGTAAGTAATATTTGTATGTGAAATGTACAGGTCTATTGTTTAAGTAGACAACCCAGGCAGGGGCACATGGCCTAACGATACAGATACGAGATATGTCTGCCAGCCGTATTATATTACCTAGTGCTATTTTTCTTGCAGCTGGCAACGTAGTAAGTGCATGCTGATATATATAACCGTGTGCGGGCAGCAATGTTCATGCTAAGCTCATGCATGGGGCACTGCCGGTGTAATATAATTTTAAAGCTATAACTTTGATTTATAATTATCAATCCTGGTCAGACATCCAGCAATGAGGGAGAATGCAGCCAAAAAGAAACAAAGTAATATGTGATATATATGTATATATTTTTCTCAACAGGATCCGAGGGATCTTGTGCTAATAATATGTGATTGATGGATTGTCAATACTGCCAACAGCTTTAGATGATCAAATCCTCCTAATTGATCGTAATCCAGAATACAAACATCAAGTGACAATCAATTTATTGAATTTTTTCACGTATACACAACAAGATTCAGCAAATCCCACATTATCTATACGCCCATTTCCTTACCAACGTCACCCACTGGCCAAGTGACACTAGCACTCATCGCTGCAAAGCCTTTGCCCAGCCTCATCCTGCGTATAGTAATGATAATACTGTCAGTCAGTCTGGAGTATCCAACCGCAATTATATAGTTATGAGATTCACATTAAAATGGTGATTAGTTGTATTTTTGCAAAAACATTTTTTCCCTAAATGTCAGGTTTGTACATGACTAAGTAGAGTTTGATGTGTATAGTATTTATATTTCTGTTCAGAGCTGTATAGGACTACACTATATTTATATAATCAGATATATCTATGTCTCCAGCTTCCAAAAGATTTTTAGTAAATGTTGGTAAAGTGTCAATATCGCTGATAGACAGTGTGTAGCACTGAATGAGTCGCAGTACACGGAGAGGGTAATGTCACTATATGTACGGAGGCGTACACACAGAGAGTGGCGTTTCCGTGTACAGTGTCCTCTGTCAAATATTAGATTATTAAGCATTATAGGCATAACAACATACTTGCCAACTCTCCCTGAATGTCAGGGAGACTCCCTGAAATAGGGGTGATCTCCCTCACTCCCTGAAGAGTCTGGCATTCTCCCTGAGGCTGAGCCAGTACAAGACATGGTTGACTTTGCCATCTGTGGCATGATGACACAGTTCAGAAATTGTGTCCTATGTCCATGTATTGATGCCTATGGAGGTGGCCATTTTCATGGAGACCAAGATTTAATCAAAGACTGACAGGTAAGACAACATGACTTCAGTAATTGAGACAGAAATGTAAAAGACACTTCAGTCTCTAGAGATTAATTAGCTGCTTTTCTTTAACGCATAGTTGCCTACTCTCCCGGAATATCCGGGAGACTCCCATATTTCTGGGAGACCTCCCGGGAGAGCAGGGCAACCTCGTGGTTCTCGCCCCCGCAATAGATAAGTGGCGGGGGCTTAATGACGCAAATATCGCGTCATCTTAGCCCCGCCACCTGCTGTAATTGGCCAAAATTGTGACAATCGTTTAGGGGGCAGGGCCAAAATGATGCAATTCATCAAGCCCCGCCCCCGCACACACACCTCCACCTGGATCTCCCTGAAGCCAACGAGCCAAAGTTGGCAAGTATGCATAACAAAGGAGGCTCTACCTTCCTTATAGAGTAAAATAAGGCAGATGACCCTTAACTTGCCTTTCAATCTCCCTGTTCTTCGAGTCGAATCCTCTTCTTTTCTTCGTCGCTGTTCTGCGTTTCTTCTGAAATTATATGTTTAGTACCCTGAAAGACTAACCCTGTGTACCCCACATGTGTTATATGTATTTATCTTAAACATGCATGTGTATGTATTTACCTGAAAAAAAGGAGATCTGCACTTGTGAATGTTTAATCAACCAATGAATAAAAAATGCAAATTAAACAATATTCCAGGTCTTTTATAAGTTGCAAGTTTTGAACATTTTTGTAAAAAAAAATTCCATAAGTAATAATAATAGATAGCAGTCAATGGTCTTTGTGGAGGAAATTTGAAATTTCCTGACAAAGTTTTTATAATGTTTGCTCTGCTTCCGTAGCTACCGATGTCAACTGCAATAAAATCATAATTAGTAAATGGCTGTACAGAGCGTGAAGCTGACCTCTAGTGGATTAGCAGCCAGTTTGCCTTTGAGATATATGTTCCAAATACCAAACTAGAATGTACATAATACAGAAGATGTGGTGGGATGGAGGGAAAAGCCCTGGGAGAAATCGTAAAAATAAAAAAAGAAAGCCACAAGGTTTTGGATTTCTAAGATCATAAACTATATACACTTACACATGTGCTAGATGAGGCAGACTCCAGGCCCTGTGGTCGTCCTCTCGCCTCTATGAGTAACGTGTCCCACTGATTATTTGAATACAGGTCATCTGCTTTCTACGTGGGTCAGGGCTGCTTCTATAAGCCTCAAAGTGCTCTATATATACGTATAGCATAGATTTGTATTTGTATCTATAATACAGTGCTTTTCCCACTTGATCTATTGCTGATGATTGCTTCCAGTTATCCTGCCTCCAAAACAGGGGAACAAGTTACCCAGAGAGGCGAAGAGGACGACCACAGTGCCCAGGGTCTGCCTCAGTGGCCTAGTCTGGTCTGCTCGATCTAACACACTTGTTTATATACTTTATGGTTTTATACATCTAAAACCTTCGTGCATTTCATCCATTGTGGCTCTCATGGATGCTTCCTCCTAGCTCCTATCCCCCCGTTTGGTACTACAACATATTCTCCGTTGAGATATTGATCCCTGTTTCTATTTGAGATGGAACAGCTGGAATTAAGTTTCTAATATTTAATTCAAGGGACCTTTTACTGGACTATTTTGGATGACAGCATTGTCTGTTTATTGCGGACAGCGCTGACTTTTGTTAGAAGATGCTGCGGGACAAAGTTGGCAACAAAACATAATAGCGGTGAAATATATTACAGTAACAATACCAGTTACCAGACCTCCCAGCACTTTCATTTGGTAAATTTGGAAAGTCTGTGACGACAGGGACAAGGTCACGCTACGCCGTGGGTGTGGCTACATCACATTGGGTTACGCCTAGCACTTCTGAATCATTGCCCCCAACCCGGACCTCTCCCCCTAAAAACTCCCCATATTACCACGCACTCCGTGTCCGGCGGGCGCATCTCACAACAGTCCCAGAAGTCGGACTGGCAGTTCACCAAAATCAGGACAACTGATTTTTTGTGAATCGCAGGATGATGTTTCTGGAATTGGGAAACAATAGGAAATTATGTTTTTATCTATCCCAGCAAAGCTGCATAAAACAGGAAGGAGGTAGACAACGATCTGAGATAACGACTTGTAGCGCTGATGTCTGCAATCTAAGCGTCGTCCGCTCAAGAGAAATATTACTTTACTGAACGGGAGAATGAGATTACCGCATAGATGATAGAAGTCAGGAAAGGAATGTAACACGGGATAAACATGGATCTGCCTGGAGAATAATCCATTAATAAATGTAACAACCTGTTTCTAGATGTTAAACAAAAATGATGAAATTAGGAAAAAGATATTAGTGCCCAATATCGGATAACTTTCATCTTCTTGATTTCCTCAAACTGGAACTACAAAACGACTGTATTGTACAAACTATAGGATTCACAAAGATAATTAAGGCTTTATTCAAATCATCGACTAATTGCTTTATTTGCCTAGGTCGTTAAGTTACTGTGAAATAGAATAATAGGTATGGGAAAATCATTGCTGTTAATGGGACACTAAACTGCAAAATTGACATTTGCAGATATTATTATTATTATTATTATTATTATTATTTTTGTTACTGATTTGTAAGACACCACAGTGCTGGACAGCGGAGAAAACAGGGACATACATAAAACAGGGATATACAAGGTAGACAGAATAAATGCAGACAGGGTAGGGAGGGTTCTGCTCACAAGAGAGCTTATAATCTAATGGATATGAACCATGATGGTAAAATACACTGTTTAGTGCTACCCTGACTTTTAACTGCTACTCAGTTATTGTTATTAGCTGCTGCGCTACTCGCGATGGCGTACGTTGACATTGGCCACAGTCGGGACGCTAAGCTCTTATATCTACCGCGCTACTCACACCGGCTCACTCTGTTTCTATGATTCTGTTGCTTAGTAACTTGGATGCTGTTTTGCATCCTGGCTGGTTCCCGGTTGGTCACAAATTACTGTGGGGGTGGCTCGCTACCAATGAAGCATTCTGATTGGCCCTCAATAGTTTAAATGGCACGGAGAGCTTAGCCTTCCTGCCGGTTATAGCATTATGCTCTGTCCAACCAATTCCATTTAGGACTTTTGGAACAGATTAAAGCCTCCCTGGTCCAGTATCCTGTTCCAGATACTATGAGAAATTAATGTATTTAGAGATGAAGATAGACAGACACATACGTCCCCTACATATTCCCCTATGGAGGCTGAACTGGTGGAACCCATGCAGATTGGGGTTTACTGACTCTCTGGAGAAGTTCAGGAGACGATCTTTGGAACTTTGTATTGTGGAAGGCTCACATGGCTCGCTCCTGCCCCAGTAAGCCGGGAAACGACCTAGCCTAGAGGATTTGGGAGGGGTTCATCTAGGCTCACAACTAATCTCTTCTAAAATTTCTCTTCTTGTTCCTGCTCGTATCTTTTTGATAATCACAATGCTGACGTTTTTGCCTTCCTGGATAGTGGATGCAGCCAGAAACTTCTTGGATATTGGTACTTCTAAAGGCTTAAAAATTCCTTTCTTCAAATTGATCCTTGTTGTCACAGTTTGTAGTCTAGATGGTAATCCCTTTGGGGGGTCGGGGGTGTAAGACTCACATTTATCTATAGGCAGTCATTTACTAAACTGCGGGTTTTAAAAAGTAGAGATATTGCCTGTAGCAACCAGTCAGATTCTAGCTGTCATTTTAAGGAATGTACTAAATAAATGATAACTAGAATCTGATTGGTTGCTATAGGCAATATCTCCACCTTTTCAAACCCACAGTTTAGTAAATATTCTCCTCAGAGTGCATGTTCTTATACCTGATTAATTGTCCCACGGTTCCCCTCGTCTTAGGCCATCCCTAGTTATTTAATCATAATCCTCTTATCCACTGGACTAATTGTGACATTATTCATTGGAGTTCTTGTGCCGTCTCTTGTCAGTCCCTACCCATACAGAGTCTCCAGCCTGTTCTACAAAGTCCTCATCATACGTTACTTGAGATCCTCTTGTACTTGAATACAGACGCAGAGCCGGATTTAGACCTCATGGAGCCCTAGGCAAGATACTGGTTTGGGGCCCCCTCCCTGAAAAAATCCATAGCACTATAGTTTTTTAGCATAACATATACCCCTGGCTGGCAGACTTTAGCCCGGGGGGAGTCAAGCATAAAGCATTTTTAAAGGGTGGTCTCACCGCTGGCCCTGGGAAGGCCCTCTGGGGACCGCTGGGCCCTAGGCAATTGCCTAGGTTGCCTAGTGGTAAATCCGGCCCTGTACAGACGTATGTGCATGCAAATTACATCTGATTTTTTTAAACGCAAGTTGCGTTCAGATTCGGTCGATATTTAATCAGTCCTAATATGTCAGTCAAATGCCAGCAATAGCGATGTCTAACTGCTGATTTCAGGCACAAGCCCTAGTACAAGTGTCAGACATTATACCTGTATATTGACATGCCGAGCGCAAGTATTTCAATTAGGTAAACTTATTTTTAGTGCAATTACAGTTTAACATTTACTAACGTATATATTTCAGAACCTTATCACTGAACATATTTGACATAATGGGGGATTTCTCCTATGCACATCATCCTTCCTGTCTTTAACTCAGTGGAGTACACTGCAGGGAACATCTCTGGGGCAGAAATGTCTTAGAATGGTGAAAATTGACTTCACTCAGCAACTGTAACAACAGCGACAAACGTCACAAGTTCTAACAAAGTATGGAAGCTTTTACATATATATTTACAAATGTTACACAAAGAAACATGTTTATGTTGCATCAAACTGTGCTGTAGATTTAACGGTCATTCTGTAGATTTTGCTAAACTTGAAAACTTCGTCAGCGCTGACTTTTTACCTCTGTCATCAAAGCCAAAAATAAAAGGAGATTATCTTCTGCTGTTTGCAGACCAGCCCTAATCCCGATCAGAAGCTAACAACACGTCTCCATGGCAATATTCAACATGCAGCTTTAACTTTCAATATTCTTTATTTCCTAACATTTTTCACATTCTACTGCTCATTAATCCACGATTAGCAAATACCCTGGACTCGTGCACCTTCTACTAAGAAAACTCTGACTTCATCTTATACAAGAAAAATATATTTATAAACGGAGTTTATTTTACCTTAAATGGACAGATGTGAGAGGAACGCTCTTTAAAGATTTGCCTTTATTTGTACATTCCCACATTCCTAAAGGTTTCCGTACCTTGAAGGAACTAAGATGTTTTAAATTATATGCAGATTTGAGCACCAGGAAGAAATACAATTATAGTTTATAATAGAGGGATTAAAGGTGTCACGTTGAGTCGCAAACTTTTGGAAACAGAGCTCAAATAAACATTAACGTTATTATGACTTTCAGTGAATCAAAGGCAAAACTCAACAAGCTTCACATACCCTGAAGTTTTTATGGGTTAACATCAGAGTGGCCGTCGAGGAGAGTTTATTCATGTGTATGAAGATAATATATAGTGTCTATCTATAGTCCATAGTTATTGAGCAAACATTTACCCACAAAACTGCCCGTTGCCTCTTCTGTTGTAATAGTCTGATTCTCAGCCACTTGAGTTGAGAAGCTTAAAGATGAAATTTTACTACACATAAGTAAGATGATATTTTAAAAATGACTTTCTCTACGAGTCTTGTTGGGAGGAGGTTAGGGACGGGATTGCCAATAGCTCTTTTTCCACGCAAATTAAGGTAACGGCTTATAAATTGTATTACAGGTGTTACTACACCCCTGATAGACTCTCCAAAATGTTTTCTGCATATACTCCGAGCTGCTGGCGGAACTGTGGCCAGAGAGGTGCGCTTCTCCACATCTGGTGGGCCCACCCACGCATAATTGCCTTCTGGGACGTGATCCTGTCGGTCCTTAACTCTGTCTCAGAACGGTCGTTATCCAGAGACCCCTGGACCTTTCTCCTCTCCCGCCCTATGCCTGGCGAGATAATAAATTGATATCTCACATTCTTGCGGCTTCCGAATCTTTGATATCAAATCACTGGGGAAATTCTGCCACGCCCCCCCCCCCCCCCCCCCCCCACTATGTCGGCCCTAAAAAATTATGTATCAGCCAAATCCAAGGGTCACTTCTCTATACTTATCCTCCTTGACCTCTCTGCGGCCTTCGACACTGTGGACCATCCCCTCCTGCTGCAAACTCTTCTCTCTCTCGGCCTCTCTGGTCCTGTCCATGCCTGGTTCACCTCATATCTTGCTAACCGCTCCTTCTCTGTATCCACGTCTGGTTCTTCCTCCACCCCCTCCCCTCTCCCTGTAGGAGTCCCTCAGGGCTCTGTTCTTGGCCCTTTACTCTTTTCACTGTATACTTCCTCCCTTGGGGCTCTCATCTCCTCATTCAGTCTTCAGTATCACCTATATGCTGATGATATTCAACTATACATCTCTTCTCCTAATCTTTCCTCCTCCCTCCTCTCTTGTGTAACTGACTGCCTCTCAGCCATCTCCTCCTGGATGTCCTCACGCTTTCTTAAAATTAACATCTCCAAAACTGAACTCATTGTCTTTCCCCCACCCAGATTCCCTTCCCACCACGACCTCTCAATTGTTGTTAACAACTCCACTATCTCCTCTGTCACCCAACTCCGCTGCCTGGGAGTCACTCTTGACTCCTCTCTCTCTTTTGCCCCCCACATCCAATTTTTCGCCCAAGCCTGTCGCTTCCAACTCCGTAACATTGCCCGCATCCGTCCCTTCCTCTCTCAAGAGGCCACCAAAACTATCATCCATGCTCTCATCATCTCCCGCCTCGACTACTGCAACCTCCTCCTAACTGGCCTCCCCTGCTCCCACCTCGCCCCCCTCCGCTCTATACTCAATGCGGCTGCGAGACTTATCTTCCTCTCACGCCGCTCCTCCTCTGCCTCCCCTCTCTGTCTTGCCTTACACTGGCTCCCCTTCCCCTATAGAATCCTTTTCAAACTCCTTACCACCACTTACAAGGCTCTCTCCCAGTCTACTGCCCCTTATATCTCTAACCTCCTCTCCATTCACACTCCTGCCTGCTCCCTGCGCTCAGCCAATGATCGCCGACTCTCCTCCACTCTGATCACCTCTTCCCACTCTAGAATCCAAGACTTCTCCCACGCTGTCCCCCTTCACTGGAACAACCTCCCTCGCTCCATCCGTCTCTCACCCAACCTGTGCTCCTTCAAACGGGCACTTAAAACTCACCTGTTTCTTAAGGCCTACCAACCATCCACTTAACCTCTCATCTCTTCGGTTCTCCCCTTTGCCTCACTGGCTCCCTTCTGTGCCTGATTCTGTCCACCCTCCCTTAGGATGTAAGCTCCTATGAGCAGGGCCCTCTTTCCTCCTGTCTCCATACCTGTTCTTCCACTCCGTCTCTACTGTATTTGCCTGCCCGGAGTTTACGAAGTATTGGTATTTTATGTTTATTGTTCTGTACTGTTTTGCCCTGTATGGTCTACTGTTTGTACTGTGTACGGCGCTGCGGAAACCATGTGGCGCCTTACAAATAAACAATAATAATAATAATAATAATGTATGGCACATTGCAGGTATGGAATCCATTACATGTGTAATAGAGTGTGTAATAACCTTACAGCGCTACATAAACCACTTCTGCAAATCAGTGAGTTGCAACCTAACACCTAGGTATAAATAACAGATAGAAAAAATGTATAAATCACTTTTTTGCGCTGTAGTTTCCCAAACAAGACAAAATTGAGTAGATATTGAAAAAAACAGTAATGAATATACTTATTGTTGTTGATGTGAAATTCAATTCCCTTCAGATGATCATACACAAGTTTTCATGTTGGCAATCAGACCATATGAAAAGAAAAAGAATATACAATAGTGTAACACTGTAAAATACAAATGATATGTATCTCTGAGTCCAAATGATATATAAAAAATATCCGATCCTATTGTTGCTTTCAATCAATATTTCACTATAGGTAACAAAATTATTATTCCAAGTTGATGTATGATGTGGGATATCCCACAATTCAATCTACTTACAATGTAGATTCTTTAAAATTGGCACTTCAGAATATTAATCTCCGCTCCTCCTTTCTTCTCCAAAGTTTCTCAGTAAATATATGGAAGAAAGAGGTATACCTTTTAGGTTATAGTTAAAAACATTTATTTAATAAAAACATACATGTTCATACCGCGGAGTAATGAGTGGTCAGCATTTCACATGTAAGCCATCCCAGCGGGCAGATCGCGTGCACAGACAATTATCCACAGGTGAACAGTAACGTCCCAATAGCTGCACAGTTCTAAATGAGCAAGACTACACGCTGAACAGTCACTGGAATCCCTGTCTGTACGAGTCCCGTCTTGGCCGGCATACACGGAAGAAACACAGCAGCAATCACCAACTAGTTTCGATCCTAATCATTGGATCTTTCTCAAGGTAATCCATTACATACTACCTTCATGGCAAATAACATAAGTTTGATCTTGTCTGGGCCATGGTAACTCCGGCAAAGCCATGACTCCCTCTACTCCCCTGCCCCGTGACTCCCCGTACTCCTCTGCCCCGTGACTCCCCGTACTCCTCTGCTCCGTGACTCTCTGTGCTCACCTGCCCCGTGTCTCCCTCTACTCCTCTGCCACCTGACTCCCTGTACTCCTCTGCCCCGTGACTCCCCGTACTCCTCTGCCCCGTGACTCTCTGTGCTCACCTGCCCCGTGTCTCCCTCTACTCCTCTGCCACCTGACTCCCTGTACTCCTCTGCCCCGTGACTCCCTGTACTCCTCTGCCCCGTGACTCTCTGTGCTCACCTGCCCCGTGTCTCCCTCTACTCCTCTGCCACCTGACTCCCTGTACTCCTCTGCCCCGTGACTCCCTGTACTCCTCTGCCCCGTGACTCTCTGTGCTCACCTGCCCCGTGACTCCCTCTACTCCTCTGCCCCGCCACTTGCTCCGTAACTCTCTGTTTCTGACACAAATTGAGCTCTGAGCCTTTTCGGGTTCCTCCGGTCTGGCCGTTTTAAATCTTGACGACAAGAAACATAATGTGTTGTGTTTATTTCTTGACCGTGTTACTGTATACCAACCTTGCACCCGCCAGCATTCATTTTGATTTTGTACTTGTCTCTCTGACTTATTCCGTACCTTTCCTCTCCTGAACACCACCCCCTCCTTTTTTATATAAGACAAAATTTGAAAGGGATCAACCTGAATGTTTATCTGCCAATGCTTATTGTTGTTGTATTCATATGTTCCCTTTTCTAAATAGTTAAAAAATAAGTACTTTCTCTGGGGCATAGTGGAGCCACCATGTGGGCAGAATCTACTAATCCAGCAGCTGGGGTCTGCAGACTTTCATGGTGAACCAGATGGGACAAACTATTGGAGCATTAGGGGCATATTCAATTGATGGCGGGATCGCCGAAAATCCCGCACTCGAAAAATATTACTGTTAATACAGTAATATCTCGCTGGATTTCAGCTCACAGCTCCCTGAGCTGCGAGCTAAAATCCAGCGATTGAATACCCCCCTTTTAATGTGTGTATTTACTGACCACTCCAGCGGTAAGGAATTGTATCCATTATATATCATTGTTTATAAAGCACTGACATATTATGTAGAGCTATAACGTAATGAGAGCATAACACAAACTAATGACATACTATGACATGAAACAGAAGGTAAAGATTGCCCTGCCCACGTGAGCTTACAATCTATGAGGTGTGGGGAACACGATACATAAAGTAGCGGAATAACACTTGCAGCTGGCGTTGGGGGAAAGTGTGTGCGGCTACTGTAAAACAGAAGTTTTATCAGCCGCCATTGGTAATGCAGCCATTGACGACTGGCGTTTCCGTGCAGCTACCGGTGGTGCGGAACCGCTGGATCGAGGAGAGATAGCGGAGGGTGGAGAAACATGAACTGGTCTTGTAGACCAGTCATTCTGGTTCTAGAGAAGGCTGCGTCTTTCCTAATGCCAGGGCTGTCTTGTGGTTCTCTGCCAGCTCACTGCTGGAAACAGAGCCGGGACACTTGTTCCCCATGTTGGGCGGCAGCCGAGATCACCGAAGGTGGAGCAGAGATGGTAACAACAAAAGAAGTTGACCATACTTGCCTGTATTTTCTAAGTCCCGTCTCCAGAAGATCCAAGGGGCAAATAGTAAAACAAAAAATGGGTGTCCCCTTTAATCCTTCCCCCTTCATTACTGTGCGTGGGGGCCACCAGCCTATTACTTCAGTACGTGGTCCCTCCTCGTAACAGTCTGCAACAGGTTCCCCCCTTCTCAGCTGCCAGCGGTTAGTACCACAGAGGTGGTTGTTCTGCTCAGCTCAGGAATCAGTGAGCGCCACCTGCTGGACAATACCTGCATTCCCCGAGTTACAATGTATCATGTAGCTGCACCTATACAGCGCTGATAACTTACTCTGCTAATAACACAGGGATTTGTGTAGTGTGGGATATGGAACAATGATTAATTTGTATAAATAATAAGAAAACACTCTGTGATATTAATAGGACCCCTGCACTCAGGACTACAACCAACCAGCAACTGTCCCAATTTCTCAAGGACAGAACCAGGTTATAATGATTTGATTTTTAGAAATATTTGTCCCCATTTTTTATATTAACCAACTGCACAGTAACATTCATTCCTTTTACTTTGAGTATAAAACTCACTATCGGTTACCTGGGCTTTATAAAATGTTATTTATTGAGGAATATTTAAATCATTAAACATTCCAGTTTAGTAAACACATACGATGGGGGTGAGGTCCACTTAGACATTACTGCATGTGATGAGGGGAGATTACACATAAACATACAATGTGACAGGCAGCAGGTAAGAGCCTTTGTGACCCATCTTGTCTGCGAACTGGGGCTCAAAGTTTTCCAGAAACCCCCCCCACACCCCTCTCAAATCACCAGCTCCTGATATCAGCAACTCAGCAGGTGCAGATTATATTTATTTTAAAAAAATGACATATTAAAAACCCTTCACTCATTAAAATTAGAATGACTAAAGAGTAAAGCATCTTCTTAGTGATATTAATCTGTTACTGACATCCTGAGATGGCAAATAACAGTTATCTCAGCGATATAAGTACCACCGTACTACTGGTCAAACAGACTTCCCCCAAGCAGGCATCTGGAACCTTTCATCCCCTCTAGAACTCCTGTGTTTGTATCTATCTATATAGCTATCTATACACTTCAAAGTTGCCCATCTGGGTGCTGAATCCAAAATGAGGAGAGGGAAGCGCTCCCAGATCTTGTGACCTACGCACCTACAAGACCTATGAGCGCTGCCCACTCATCGCACACACATAAGTACATATATATTTTACAGTTCTTATCTGACAAGGGTGCTCTATAATCCTAAAACTACGTAATTTTGCTTCTTATCCATCATCTAACACAGAGCAAAGCAAGAAAACTTTATTTTGCCAGGATTCGGCAGACACTGTTTGAATTAGTGAGTTGGTAAAAAAAATAGGTCAATCAATAATGAGTCATATCCAGAATTATATAGTGAAAGTCCTGGATAATATATTGTGGTCGCACTAAGATAGAGGGACAAGGTCATACTCGCATAGGAAGTAAAAGATATATCAGCCTGACGTGAGTGAGCTACATTTACACCTGGACTATTCAACCACCTTAAGAGTAAGATACACACAACATTTTTTCCCCAGCACACTGCTATAGCCAGCAACAGATCTGCCATTTCTACTGTAGATAAAAATGCAAAAGTCTTTGTTGCACACATTTGCAAATGTATGTTTAAGCCATCCTGCCACGCCAAGGCGCTTTTGCATATAGGATGGTCCTACTCTAAACAATGAGAGTCCCTATATTTGGGCCATACATATGTGTTTTTAAATTGAGAGCTAACTTACCAAAGAGGTACCCCAGAAGCCTCCAAATAGCAATCCAATGTCAGCACTCCCCCTCAGCTACTGACACCAACATGCCTCTCAGACAAATACAAAAGTGGAAGCTGCTCAAATCAATTTATAGGCCATAACAGGTGCTGAAAGGGTGGGGTTATCCTGCAAGGAACATACACACAACATTTTTTCCCCAGCAGTGTGTATGTTCCTTGCAGGATAACCCCACCCTTTCAGCACCTGTTATGGCCTATAAATTGATTTGAGCAGCTTCCACTTTTGTATTTGTCTGAGAGGCATGTTGGTGTCAGTAGCTGAGGGGGAGTGCTGACATTGGATTGCTATTTGGAGGCTTCTGGGGTACCTCTTTGGTAAGTTAGCTCTCAATTTAAAAACACATATGTATGGCCCAAATATAGGGACTCTCATTGTTTAGAGTAGGACCATCCTATATGCAAAAGCGCCTTGGCGTGGCAGGATGGCTTAAACATACATTTGCAAATGTGTGCAACAAAGACTTTTGCATTTTTATCTACAGTAGAAATGGCAGATCTGTTGCTGGCTATAGCAGTGTGCTGGGGAAAAAATGTTGTGTGTATGTTCCTTGCAGGATAACCCCACCCTTTCAGCACCTGTTATGGCCTATAAATTGATTTGAGCAGCTTCCACTTTTGTATTTACCTTAAGAGTAAGAACTATGGGCCTGATTCATTAAGCAGCATAAATGCCGATACAGGTGTTAATATCTGTGCATATCCTACAGTGTCTTGTATCTGTCTGCATTCAGCAAGTGCCGTATAGGCTGAGCGTACTTATTCCTGTATACAACTAGTAACGTTTCTTGAGATCCTCTCCTTGTTGGCGCACCCGCTTGCATTGTCCGTCCATTTAAAAAAAATGCAAATTGCGTTCACTCCCCTTCCCTTAATGAGTCAGGCCCTGTATCTCTCCAACCAATCTACAAGTGGAACTACAAGTTCCAGCATGCCCTGACAGCGACAGATTGCCTAAGCTTACCATATAGACAAAGCAGTGTAACCTCTAGTGTTAATGGATAAATCTCCATTTTAGGTCTATTTTATTTGACCTTCAGTACTCAGGTTTCTATATGACAGGCTGGTAAGAGTGATACAATGTAACACCGTATGAAATATGTATAACAGATCTCCTAGTTACACATGTTTATATAATTTCCTATTACAATGACAGTTCAGCTTTACAATATTCCTTTATTTAGGTGCAGAAAGTGAAATTAATCAAACTAGGTGACAGGAAGAGTTTCCCAAAGCATCCTAAACATGGCAGAGGTGAATGAGAGCGGGTCCCCAGGGGCCCCCAACCGCAGCGCTACAAGATAGATGAAGGATCGCATCCTGCATGATAAATGGCTTTGGCTCAATCCCACATTTTCTGAGGCTCATTAAAATACTGTGAGTAGAAAGAACGGCTCTAAATCCTACGTTGATAGACTGGTCCGTTCAAGGTTTATCTGTCCTTCCTCAAACTTCCAGAAAGTTTAGTCTGCAGACTTTATTATTATTGGAAACTGGGATAGACCAAATATTCTGTAAGGGGGGTATAATGACCCCTAATAATAAGCAAGTCGTTCAGGTGGGGTTTACAGACCTCCTCCAAGCTGTAATATTAATTATGTTTAACCTCTAAAATGATTAACTTAATATATAGTTATATGAAGAGAGTAGAAATAATGGCAACTGCACGGGACCTCCTGTACAGCACACAAGTTCATGTTGATTTTCAAGTCGTTAAACAGATTGGAAATGGCCGCACTCCTGTCCATACAGCCAGTGTCAGACTGGAGCAGGAAGGGCCCTCCGGGGGAATACAAGGGTAGGGGCCCATGAATAGTGTGTGCTGATAAGTGCCGTGGGCAGCCACGCGAGGGGGTGTGGCCAGCCACAAGAGGGGGTGTGGCCAGCCACAAGAGGGGGTGTGGCCAGCCAGATAGGAGTCTATCAGTGGATCTGTCTATTTTTATGAAATTGCCACTAAAGATTATTTATACAGGAATTAGAAATATCACTGAACTAATTATTCTTTACTTATTCCCAGAATTCTCCCAATCAACTAATTCTGAAGAAATAACATAAATTGAATATGTCCACAAACTAAGATTGAACGAGGTACATCTATTCTGGTGCACTGCTAGAGCCATAAAGTGAAATAAAACACGCTGAGGGCCTATAGTATATTTATTCTATAATATACACATAAGGGCCTGAGTCATTAAGTAGAGTAAAGCATAAAAAAGGAGAAACTTTGCATCTTGGCAAAACCATGTTGCATTAGATTGGGAGTTAAATTTTAAAATGTGGGGACAAATTTATAGTTGGGGTAGAGCATGTCCTAGATCAACTTTAAATTTCAGTGTAAAAATAAAGCTATCAAGTATTTGTGCGCTACATGAAAAAACAGCCAGTATTTAACTTATGGGCAAAATAATAAACTAATTTGCACCCCTCGCATTGTAACATGGTTTGTCCAGGAGAAAACTTACTCCTTTTTTTTTTTTGCTTTGCTCTCTGTAATGACTCGGGCCCAGTGTGTATTAATACACTTTCTTCCTATATACTTGTTTAGATATTTCACTGGTTTTTATTATAATCTGACAGTATAACAAATATATTTTTTAACAATTCAAAATAAAGGTTAAGTTTTAATAAAACTAAGGTTCCTATTAGACATAACTCTTTATCTGTAGACATAGTAAAGATAATTTACAAGGGTTGGATGGGAGCCACTGTTATAATTACTGGTGACTGATTGCTGAAAAAAGGGGATTTTTCACAAAATTTAGGGCTTCTCCTTGTTTACCAACTCCCCATCTCAGGATGCAAACACATTAAACTCGTAAAAGTTAATGAATGTGTGCACAGAGTACCACGTGGCCGCCTTACACAGCTGTTCTCTGGTAGCACCATAACAGGCCGCCTAGGAAGCACTTCCAGACCCTGTAGAGTGATTGTGTAGATTAGATGGGACAAGCTCCCCAGCCTTACTATAAGCTTGTTGAATAACAGCCATAATCCACCTAGCAATAATTACTTTAGAAGCTAGCCAGCCTCTTGTGAGCATGATAGAGACTCAAAAGATCGTCAAGTCTTGCGCATCTTCTGAGACCTCTGCACATAAATTCGGAAGACTCGGACAACATTGAGAAAACCAATAGATTAAACTGAATACATAAAATCATTCAGGACCGGAATGACAATGTGTTGATTTAGATAAAAACAGACACAACCGTAGGAAGGAAAGAGGTCCTGTTTCGAAGAACTGCCCTGTTTTTATGAAAAACAAGAAGAAGACTTGTAAGATAAAGCAGCAAGCTCTAAAAACTGTGCGTGCCGTAGAAATGGGCAAAACCGTTTTATAGGATAGAAATTTGAATTCCACTGTATTCAATGGTTCAAAAAGGCAGATGCCGTAAAGCATTCAACACCAAATTCAAATCCCATGGTGGTACCGGAAGAACATATGGAGGTTGTACATGAAGAACACCCTGAATGAAAATGTGCACATAAGGCATAACACCAAGTTTTCTTTGAAAGAAGACAGAAAAAGCTGACACCTGACCTTAAAAAGAACTAAGGCGCAAACCTGCATCCAACCCCTCCTGCAACAATCTAAGTAACCTGGCCAAGCAAAAAGAAGAAGTAGGATATCCCTTCTTTTTTACACCAGTCAATAAGTTTTCCAGACTCCATGAGAAATCTTTGCAGAGGCTGGTTTCCGAGCACAAAGCATGGTTTACACCACACGTTCGGAAACACCTTAGCGCTTAGAATCATAGCTTCAACAGTCACACCATTAAAGCCAGACGTTGTAAACGTAGATGACAAAAAGGGATCTTGAGTTAATAGATCTAGCGTAGCGGCAACCGCCAGGTCCGAGCTCGTCGATGTACCAGGCCCTCTCCGGCGCTATCAGAAGAACTGGAACACCCTCTCTCTTTACCTTTTTTAACACCCTTGGATGCATGGCTACCGGTGGAAAAAGGTACACTACCTCCAAGGGACAGACATGGCATCTACTACAACAGCCATAGGATCTCTTGCACGGGAGCAGAAGAGGAGAACCTTGTGGTTCATCAGTGATGCCACCATGTCGATATTCGGGTGACCCCATCATTTCACCAACTGACAAAACACCTTTGGATGAAGGGACAATTTCCGCATAGCCAAGGGACTTTTGGTACCGCTCTGATGATTGAGGTATGCCACTGATGTGGCATGGTCTGACTGAATCTTCACTGGTTTTCCCTGCAGCTAGTGTTGTGCGCTTATAAGAGCATGAAGACTGCTCACGGTTCAAAGACATTGATTGGAAGCTTGGATTCCTTTTGAGTACAAAAACCCTGAAACCGAGCATGAAGACAGACGGCCTCTAATCTCGAAGGCTGGCATCCTTTGTGATTAAAGTCCAATTTGAAATTGATAAATCGCATTCCCTTGCAAGAATCTGTTTATGTAACCACCAAAGATGCAACTAACTGGTCTGCGGAGACAGGAGAAATACCTGGGCCGCCAGATTCAGATGGTATTTGTTGCATTGCAACAGAAGATCCAACGGAGACTGCCGTGCATGAAACTGAGCAAACTAGACCGACTAGAATAGAAAGTCGATACCATGTTGCCAAAAACGAAATGTACCGAAGGCTACCTTGCCGCCAACCAAGATCTTACTCTGTTCTACAAGGCTAGAATCCTGTCTTGGTTGGTAAGAACACCCGTTTTGACGGATGTGAAATAAAAATACTCAAAAAGATCATTTGCTGAGATGGGAGCAACTTGGACTTTTTGAAGTTGAGAATCCAACCGTGAAACTGTAGAGTCTGGATTACTACTTGGATATGTCACCTACAGCACCTTTGGAGACTCTGTCATTAAAAGAAGATCGTCCAGACAAGGGATGATTGTAATCCTCTTGGACTTTAGCAGAGCAGCCACGACCGGCATGATCTCTGTGAAGATACGTGGGGTCGTGGCCAGACCAAAGGGAAGAGCCTGAAATTGTTAGTGCTGTGACCGAACCGCAAACCTCAAAAAAGGGACTGATGACCCCTCTAGATAGGTACATGAAGATAGGCATTTTTGATGTCTACAATCCCCATGAATTTTCCTTGCTCCATGCCGTGAATGACCGAGCTCAAAGACTCGATCTTGAACCTGGGCACTGTGACATGGGTGTTGAAACATTTTCAGAGTCAGAATTGGTCTGAATAAGCCCTTTGGTTTTAGTACAAGAAAAAGGTTGTAATAAAAACCCAAACCTCTTTGAGAATCTGGCACCAGAATCATCACTCCAGAATAAAGGAGGGATAAAGGAGGGATAAAATAGTTTCTCGTAAAACCAGTCGCTTTCGTGGACAAGTGGGAAGTCCTATGGGAAAAACTGTCTGGGAGAAAGATCGAGCAAATCGATCTTGTATCCTCAATCCACTACACCCAAGCCCACACATCGGTAGTAGACTGCAACCACTGATCCCTGAACAAAAAAAAGACGAGCTCACACCACTGGTGACAGCGGATGAGCAAAATGTTCCGTCATGCGGACTGCTTGTTTGCAGGTTTCGCTGCTGGACGTCAAGCCGACTAGGCCTGGTGCCCACGCAGGAAACCACACCTAGGGGCGGATGACTGACCTGTAGAAGATTGGCCTGAGGAATATTAACCCCGAAACCTTCCTGAGGACTGAAAGAACTGGACTTTGGATAATCTTAGTTTGGGAGCATTAACTGGGAGAAAAGTGCCCTTTCCACCTGTAGCTTGACTGATAATGGAGTCAAGCTGAGGTCCAAACAAAAGACCCCCAGAAAACGGTATGGTCTCAAGAACCTTTTCAGACTCCCCATCAGCCTTCCAGGACTTAAGGCAGAGAATACGACGAGCTGAAACTGCAGAGGCAGAAATACGTGCACCAATCAGTCCCGCGTATGTAGCTGCCTCTCGTAAATAATCAATCACCCTCTGAATTTGCTCCACTAATGGAAGCAGTTCAGAGGAAGGCCTGCCTGCCTACAAACCTTGAAAACGGTGTTTTGACCAGCGTTCTACTGCTGTGTTAACCCACGCAGATGCCAAAGCAGGCCTGAAAGAGGCACATGCTGCCACGAAAATGAATTTAAAAACGGCCTTAACCTAATGGTCTGTACCATCCTTAAGAGTGGCTATGTTAGGACAAGGAATAGTAGTTACCTTAGCTAACCTTGTAACTGCAGCATCCACACGTGGAAGCACGTCTACCATTTAGCAAAAAACTTCAGGAGAAAAAGGATAAAGCGACTGCAGTCACCGAAATACTTGGAACTTGCTATCTGAGGAAGTCCAAGGCTCTGACAACAAATCTTCCAATAAGGAAGAAGCCAGGAAAAATATTTTTTTTTTTCTTTTCCGTGCAATGAGAGGAGCCTGTGCAACATGAGGAAGGTATGGTCTTTGAAAGCCGGCAGGCTGCGCGCCTGACTGACATGATGGTAGCTTTACGTGACAGACAGTCCAGGTGAAACTCAACATTGATATAACACCAGCTTTACCACGCATGGTTTTTCCCCTTCTGACATGTTAACAGATGGGACAAAACACAAACAAAACAGTGTAATTAAACACAATATAAATAACAAGCAGCCCACAAAACTGAACAGAAAGTGAGCCTGCAATACAGCCAATAAAAGCCCCAAAGAGTAAAAATTAACTTTTGAAAATAACAATCCCCAAACCTTTCTATCAGGACTCGGGACAGAAAAGGGGAGCTATAAAATGGCTGTTTATTCTGGTGTCTGCACACATAATATTGAGAGACTACCATAGAGGAAGTGTAATTAGAATAAACACCACTCCCCCCAGGGCCCAGCACTGAATTGGTAACAATCCAGTGCCTAGCAGGGCTTCACTATCTTAGTGACCCAGCCTGACCCTGTCTCCTGAGCTAAAAATAGAATCTCTTTTTTTTCATAGAATGACTGCTCCTAGTAAGAAGCAGCCTGCTCAGGGACACACTGCGGTTTTCTAGCCCTCTCTCTCAGCATTGTGCTGGGAGAGGGTTTCACTTACCTTCTGCCACCCCTCCACACGCAGTGTCTGCAGTCTGACTGTCAGATCAGGACGGACACAGCCTGCGGCGACTGTGCGCGGCTCCTAGGAGGGTGTAAAAACGTTGGGAGGGGGAGGCTGGCAACAGAGGCACCTCCGATCCCCCCCCCCCCCTCCATACAGCGCTTGCCGCATGCTGCAGATTCCTGCCATAAAATAATAAAAATAACAGAAGAAGGCTGCTGAGCAGCCCAGACACGGCCCTTTCACCGGGCACTTAACTAGACTGAGGCTGGACAGGAGGTGGGATATAGAGGGGGAGGAGCTAGGGCTTAGTTAAACAGAAGTTTAAAGTGCCAGTTCGCCCTGTCCCTACTCTATACCACAATGTCCTGGGTGTCCCCCAAAGGAAGACAGAAATATTTATTTACATGAAAACTTAACACATTTTGTTCCCATTGCCCACTGCTGCTTTTATAATCTTCAATATATATATTATTCGTGTTCAGATAATGTTGTGTACAGGAAATATCCGTGTGATGGTGACCACCTATCCCGATCACAGTGATTATTATTAATATACTGCAACATGAGGGTCTTGGATCAGACTGTGATATAATTGTGGATGACCGTCCAGTAAGGTGACCTCAATCAGATGCGCCTCCAACAACAGCTTGACAAGGAACGCTAGACTAAGGCAATCTTCTATGGGTAAGTATTGCATATATTTTAGTCCAACAGCTCAACCGGGGAAATCATTAAGGTCCAGACCGACACACAGTATTACTCCACCTCTCGTTTTCTGTTTAACCTGGATCTCTTACAGAAGACTCCGAAACGTTTAAGCTGACGCACTTTAGGCAGAAATCGGTTTACAAAACTTCTTTAAATGATTCATACAAAATAAAAAATATATATATAAAAATAATCCAGTAGGACTCAAAAATATTTATTTACCATTAAATTATACTGTACAACATCTTTTTATGAAGTCTATGATACAAGTGTGTAAAATACTTTATATACTTGTAAATAGTCACTAGTAAACCATATATTTATCAAAACTTGGAAAAGACGTTCTCTCCCATTAGAACTGGGACGTTGTAGAGAAAAATACACATTTATGAAAATAGACTTAAACAGTTTTACATGCCGTTCTATATTTTTGGAATTTCTGTGTTATCTTAGTAAATTGATTATTAAAGCTTTAATGTAGTCTATGTTCTTTCCTCCAGCGCCCCCTGGTGGGAGAAGAAACCAATGACGTAGACAACGAATGTTCAATTGACGCAACATCATGAACTTAAATATATTGAAAACTGAAATTTTGTAGAAATTTATGAAAATGTTTAAAAGTGATATTTACGTTTCCTTCAAGTTCCAAAACTGTGACGGATGAGTCTTCTAAACAGACATTAACAGAAACACAAAGTGATTTTATCACTACAAATTTTAACATTAATACAGGTATTCGGAAATAAAGGATTGGAAAATGAGGTATATGTAAAAGTGCATTTTCTAGACGTAAAAAAACATGTATTTTTGGACAAGTTTTTAATATACATTAAACGTAATGCTCCCAAAATAAATTGTGTTCTACACTTCTCATGTAACGCAAAATATTTTTTTGCCATTTATTTCAGAGCGTATTGTAGTTTGTAAAACCAATTTGTTTTACAGGTTTAAAAATTAGGTATTGACTTTGGAATTGCTGATAACATAAAAAAACCTCATGGTAAGCTTCAAAAGTAAGACGAAATAAATTGCAACAACATGTAGAAATCTTATCATTTGTGTCTTTAAAATAATGTTACTTAAAAAAAAAATAAGAAAATAATAAAACACTGACGGGAGTTTTGTCTAATTTTGTAGACGGAGTTCGGCAAAGATTTTCTGCTATTAATACGGAAAAAATTCCCCAAATGATAATCATCTTTTGAAGTCGTAGACAAAAATGACAAAATTGCAATTTGCCAAATTCAAAAAACGTGATCTATTCAATGTGTGCAAAACTGAAAATAGGTAGTGTAATTTTCTAAACATTGAAATATAAATAGCTTGGAGAAAGATTGCTGAAAATTAGTGAATAAATAGCAAAATGAAGGTTTCATTTCTAACCACATGTATAAATACTGTAGGGTGTATTTTCTAAACGTCCTTCTAAGTTCTTCCTGCCAATGGAATGGATATGTCGCTGCATTTACGATGTGTCGCTATATCCTTGTATCAAAGCCACGCCCCCAGTGACACCTCTGGCGCACAGACTGCCAGACGTCTCCCGCTAAGGACAGCGCGCCGGGCTCCGGACTACTATATATAGACAATTAGAGGATACATTTCTGGTGTTCCATTTACAACCAGCTTTGTCCATCCGCTGACATTTTCTCCACTGGGATATTAGCGGAGCCAAAATCATTGCACCTTGTAGTGATCAGACTATGGAATCTATAGGTCCTTCGTACTGTCTGTATATCTAATATAATGGTCTCTAGTGCACGGAACAGGATCCTCATTCTTATTTGTCCTTTCTTATTGCTAAATGAAGTTGATCCTATAATACAGGAGTGTTTTGCATTAACAAAGTTGCACATTTCCCTTTAAATTGGAGTAAGGTCCTTTAATAACGGGTAAAGATATTTGGTCATGTACCGTAGGTCCTAACAACCTACAGCACCGTCAACGCAAAGTACCGGTACTGTAACTGTTAACCGTGAGACAGGTTTCGGAATTTGACCAAAGTGACCTCTATTATTCAATACGTTCCCTAAAACTTAAGGAATTTCTTTCTTTCCAACAACTCCTGTTTGTTCACTGCCACTGACCATCCTGATCAAAGCCCAAACCGGAGGTGGAACCTAATCTTCTGCTCTTCAAGGCAGTTGTTGAGCAAGAGAAGAGAAACGCTTGACGTCTCCTTGGTATCATTCCACCTTCCAGATTGCCACCTTCCCCTCTTCCTCTCCAGATCCGCTTAGCACATATCGGTCCTCTGCAGAACATAGAGACTTCACTATATCAACATGTGCCACCAACTCCTTCTCCACAGTCATCTTCTCTGCATCAATGACGTAGATCTTCCCTTTGGATTTACCCTGGGATATTCCCTTGCTGCCAACCCAGATCTATGACAAAAACATAAGAGGTCTTATCAAGGAGAAACAGGTCATTTTCTTTCACACCCCAGAATTACCACACCCTGACATAGTAGAAGCTGGGAGGTTGGGTGCCTTGGACGGCCCCCCGCTCAGCTTCCATGATCCTTCACAATCACAGACGCAGCTCGTTCAATCAGCTTTCAAATAATAACCCAGTACAGAGATGTCTGTAGATAGACTGCCCACAGGCTGTGATTGGATGATCATGGTAGCTGGTCTCCGCTATTCTGTCTTCAGCCTGGCTGTCACCGTGACAGCCAGGCACCACGATCCGATCGCAGGGGTGGAGGAATCATTCCCCCTGCGATCATGTGATCTGTCACAGGCAGAGCACACGATTGCAGGGGGAATGAATCCTCCACCCCTGCGATCGGATCCTGGTGCCTGGCTGTCACGGTGACAGCCAGGCTGAAGACAGAATAGCGGAGACCAGCGGCGGGCCCCAGGTAAGTCTGTGCTGAGCTGTTGTACCGGGCCCCCTGGTGAGCCCGGGCCCGGCACAACAGTACTCCCCGTACCCCCCTGATGGCGGCCCTAATTGTGGACGGCGAGGGACCTAGGAGGATGGACGACCTTGAAGGACGAGGGACCTAAAAGGAAGGACGACCTAGGAGGACGGGGGACCTAGAAGGACGGGGGACCTAGGATGACGGGGACGAGGAAAGTAGGAGGACGGGGGACCTAGGTTGATGGAGGATGAGAGATCTAATGATAGAAAAATACATTGCATTTACTTCTAAAAAAAAAAATGCAAAGCTTTAAGCATGTTAAACACAGAGGTACATTTTTATGTCCTCTTTACACTCAATAGCTTTATGGCGTACTCAGAAAGAAGGTGGTTAAAAAACACTGTATATCGTATTTAATTATATCATAAACCTCTCCCCCACCCCCCTTCCCGGCACATTCACCATTTTCTATAAACAGATTTCATAACATCCAGAACCTTGTATGACTGACAGTTCAGACTGTCTTCTCTCTGATTACAATATTCCTTCTGAGCAGGTTCAATTACGTGGATCTATTATACAGGTACCAAGAAATACTGTTTGTGATTATTGCATTAAGTCACGTCTGCAGGGTCGCACAATGATAGATAATACAGTTACAGCGCACAGACTGGCCGCTACCTGCTGTTTGACTTTCAGCATGCAGGTGACGGCCGTACAGTCCTGCAGGCGGATCTTGTGAGGCGCTCGGGAGAAATTGCTCAGGTCAAAGACGCAGATCTCGTTGCAGTCCTTGCAGGAAACCCACAGCTGCCCCTTCTAGAACACAGCGGAGAAAACAGAGCGGTCAGAGACAAAGTCACATGCCCAGACCCTCCCCCACCAAGAGGACAACGCGTCACCTCGGACATCAGCTGGATGGAGTAAAAGGCTGAACTGATTTTGCGCAGGTTCTCGGTGATCTCCAGCTTGTTCCACGGCTGACCTCTCTTTCCAGTTACCAGGACGACGTCTTTTGTACCTGTGATAAAGGAAAATTATTACTTATGTCAATAACTACCTGTGTATGTATTGTATTATGAAGCGTTATTCTAGCCCAGTTTTATGCAGCTGTTGTGGAACTACAAGTCCCAGCATACCATGCCAGCCAGCAGTAGCTTTCCTCTATTCTACACAAATAAGACAAGGTCACTCCTAGCTCTGAGACATGTTCTCGACCTCAATAACCGGATGCACCTTGGCAAAATCATGTTGTGATGCGGGATAGGGGTTAACACGTGCGGACAGGTATAGAGTTGGGGGGTCATGTCCTAGCTCAACTCTAAATGTAGAATTAACCACATCATCACCTGACAGTATGCATGACAATGGATTTCCACCTTCAGATTGCTTTAATTTAGTGTCTTGTGCCCTCCTTTGTGGGACATACACAGTGCAGCCATTGAGTTGCACAGACAGAAGACTGGCATATGCCCATTACAGCTATGGTGGATTGGAACATGCTGGAGGGCGGGCGCTGTGCTACTCACAGTAGAGCAGAAGGTCATTGTTCATCTTCATAGACGTGATGTCCCGATACGGCAGCTGGAACCGGTAATGTATCTTTAAAGTGTTAACGTCCCAGGTGAAGACCACGCCATCCGCACTGCAGGAGTAGGCGATCCTGCACAGGAGACACGCAGGGCGGCGGGTGAGAGGCGCCATGTGGGGTGTAAACAACAACGAGGTAACAAAACAACCCTCCACAGCACCGGAAATAGGGTCTAATATTTATAACACATTACATAACTGCAAGATGTGGTCCTGTTCTCCTACCGTATTGCAAGAAATAATAATTGAAAATAACATCCCCAAAAATCTGACGTGACCCAGCACAGATTACCGGACACCCTGTTAGGAAATGTTTAAGTAAAACGTTCATTATAAGCTCTACATTATAACGTGTCCTGTCAGGATATCATGAATACATATAACTGGGATGCTACAAGTCCTTTATCCATCAACTTTATATTGATGCTAAGGGACTAATATTACAGTTCAGCCAGAGACACGCAGAGAAGACACAAGGCTGTTGAGCATTAACCTATGATATGCAGAAGACGCTCTTACTCTACAAATATCATTACTCAGAACTGGAGTATAATTGCACATTGATCTAGGCTCCGCTCAGCGCTGTCTGTGCGCAGAACTGATCATTACCTCCGCTGGCCGTGGCTGTTGTCCAGCACGATGTCCACTAGCTCCGCCCGGTGGTCACTCAGCTGTTTGTTACAGGACAAGCTGTGTGTGTTGATGATGTAGATAATGGAGTCGCTCGATCCGATCCATACCTGACTCTGTTCTATTCCCACCATGCACCTCTAGAGGGCGACACACGTCACATCTTACACACAGAGCAGGGTCAGACTACAGCTAAGGATGTCAAACTTAGATATATTGAAACCATGAAAAAAAGGAGGAGGGTGGGTTCCAGGGGGTTTTATTGGGGTCTGGGGGGGGAAATAATTCTATGCAATACTTATTTACTCTTCTCACGATTTACAGATCTCAGCTCACATGCTACTTTGAGGTACATGAAATGTGACAACCAATTTAAATAATCATAGGTAAATATAGCTGTAATGTTATACTTTACCTCTGTATAAAATACCCTCTATATAACGGACATCACAACAGATAAGAGTGCATTATAATGGTGCGCGTCCCCTGCTCACCAGTTTAGCGTTCCCCACTTTGAGGCAGTGTTGCTGGATGGACCAGGTGGAGGCGTTAAACACGACCACTTTCCCCTCGCCTAGGGCGCACCACAGTTTAGGGGAGTCGTCCTTTCCCGACGCATCGAGCTGACCTAGGGAAAAAAAAAACAGACAAATATAATCTGGTGTTCGTGTAATCTGACCTACACCGCCATATACTATTAGTATGTCCCAGTCATACACGCCTGGTAGTCAGGGCATATTACACGAGAAGCCCTGTACGCATGGGACCATTGTCTGCTATAATCACTAATAACGATCAGTTACACATCACAGGTCAGATCTATATGTAATTGTTTATATGTTACTTTACCAAGAATGACCAATGAGCCGCTGTATTACTTGGTGGTTGGTGAACAATGTAAAACTACCATCGATCAGGACTCTTTACTGGTTTATATTGTGATTGGACAACCCGTAACTCTCCAGCTGCTGTGGAACTACAACTCCCAGCATACCCGTGAGCCACTGTATAAACCAGGGACAAGAGATTTCATGTGGGTGCGTTCTATGAACCGGTGTCAGTAACTATACAGACGACATCACTATATTGCATGAAATAACTTGACAGCAAAGGGTAAGATTGGTGTTATATAATACACCAGTGACGTTAATATCAATATAAAGTGCTGTATATAATATCGGAGTTTTGATGTCATTATTTCAGTCTTCACAAGGCACCATCATGGTATATTATATATAAGGCACAATGCGCTCCCTACTGTAATTTATTATAGATAATAGAAGCCGACTCGGAGATCCACGACCTATATAAAAGCAGGTGACTTGTAATATCCTTATAATTTACAGGAGGGGGTAGTTTGCTGGTAGCAGATCCTCACCTGGTGTGTAGAGCAGAACATCCACTGACTGAGCCATGGTCTCCCCCATGGAGGGATTGATCCGGTGTTTCAGGGTCTCGGAAGTGGTCTTCGGAATCATCATCGGAACTACAGATCAATAGACCCCACAGGAAGGGGAGAAGGTCGTTACTGTCCATCCACCACATTGTAAAACATTCCGTTATAGGACAAAGCTGCGGTTACATTACTGAGCGCTGTCTTGTAGACTGGATCATACGCTGCGTGGTCATTATAACACAGCGCCGCTGATTGGAGGGCGACACATTCATCACACCCCCAGATCTCTGCTACTAAGATGTGGAATCACGGTTTCTACATATATCCTACTTTTCCCCAAACTATGCCACGTATTGCTGCTGTTAATGTACTGTAAATAAACGTGCAGCTTTAAGATTTATTAGAGAGCGATACAACACTTTATGGGGAAGACAGAGGCAGCTGTGGTAAGTACGCCGACCAACGCGTGATCTGCGATGTTACGTGGATTGACAATCAAATGATCCTTGAATTTGGGCTCAGTGAGGCCGGCAGAGCTTGTAAACAGATTGGGGGGGGGGGGGGTAGTTAATAGGCCGCGAGGGGATGCAACGCGTTTCCTGAATATAGCATGAAACAGAGTTATAAATAATCCAAGCTACATTCTGATACTATATTAGAATATTGTAGCTCCGTAAGGTGTCTAAATGTAATAGTAAAAATTCTTAAAATTTCACCAATTTTATTAAAATCTCCGCTCACTTGCTGGCTGTGACAGCTCCCCACACAATGATCCCATTCAACAAATAACAAAGCAGCTGGGTCTCTCTCGGTGTTGCGAGGAGATAACCATAGAGGCCAAACTCCAACCGCATTTATCAACACGTCCGATAAGATCCGAATCAACGTCAGATTATTACCACAGGTTAAACTCCGCCCAGCGCGCGGCCACATTACAATACAGCAACACTCAGCAATCTGTTGCTTACCTTCATTTTTCATCTTGTCGAAGTGAGAGAGTTTGGACGCAGCGTATATGGCCTTGGTGCTTTGTAGAGCACCGACAACGGCGTTCATGAGGAGGACGTTAGTCAGCGCTTCCTGCACATACTGAGGATCCTGCACAGTACAGGGGAAATGTCTGTCAGCAAAATCACCTCGCTAGAGACCCAGCTCTTTATAATTACTTCTAGAGCTTCTACTTCTATTAATTCTAGAGCTAAAACGTTTGGTCCAAAGCAGGGACTTGGAGGAGAAGAAAACCAAGATACGTGGCATCAACTAGTGAGTGAGACAGACGTCTATCTCCCAGTGAATGTCCTCGGACACGGGCTTCATGGTAAGTACATATATCCGCATTCCTCACATATTATAGGGGACAGAGGTACAATGTGGTGGCTGCAGACTATCCGACAACAAGGGCAGAAACAAGACTCAAGTAGACCACGAGCATGGACTATAAACTATCTAAACTGCACCCACTAACGGAAATGAATGGAAGGAAAACAGAGCATAGACCGACAAAATCCCGTTAACGGCTGTTCCAAATTGTACCAATAACTGAAATAATACATTGATCCTACAGATAATTCCCATAGACCAGAGATAGGCAACGGGTGGCTCGCCAACGGGTGTGGAACAACCTTTGCTTGGCAGAACTTCAGTCAACACTCCCACAACAAGTAGAGCCCCCGCGGCACAGACCTTGTGGCTGTCGGCCATCCTCCGCCCAGCCCACATCTCTTTGATCATGGCGTTCCACAGGTCACATTCCGTTTTCAGGTTGGCTTCAAACACATCTTTCCTGGAGGAGATTTTTATCCTGAGCGTTGGAATCCTTAGAAGCAGGAAGGCAGAGGTGGAGATCTTCACGTCCTACAGAAAAAGAGTAAAATAGTTCAAACGGTCAGGGCGGCTTCCCGAATGTGGCGGCTTTAAATCAACAAAAATGTGCGTTAGTCTGTTTTTTGTTTTTAAATACTTTTAAAGGATTATAAATAACTTTTACATGGAGAAAACTTTTTGAATTTGTCATGTTTAAATGCAAATGTGTAATTTAACATTTGTCTATTATTAAAACCCTGATTAAACTCAATTTTCTGGTATATTTAATAGCAAAATAAAAGCTAATTTTGTGGTATATTAAATTATACCCAACTCCTGTTAACTAGGTAAAAACTTTTGCAAAACATTTGAGAATTCTCAGAAAACAAAAACATTGAAAAAAAAAAAAAAATGTTTGCAACAATCTCTATACTTATACAATCTCAGTCTGTAAAGTTACATTCATTGGTGTAATACAGGGTCAGATATACTTGTAACAGGTGTAAAGCTAAACAAGTTTGTATTTAGAAACATATTGCAAAAAAGATATTACGTTACAATTTACACCAAATGTACTCTAGATAATATAACGGAATATAAAACATATTTATGGCCTTTCATTCTAGAAATCTTACATTACATGTTACATGTCTTCTATTACATGTCTATTACATGTTGATGTTTTTGTAACATGAAACAGCAACACATAAATTCATACTGAATCTCATCACAGTCCTAACACTTCAGCATAAATGCAGCGCAGAGACCGGTCTGACACCCCCATGTCTCACGTCCGCCCCGCGACCTCTCACCTCTATGTTTCTAAAGATGGCGATTTCCTCGTAACTCTGCCGCCCCTCTACCAGGAGGAAGAGCCGCTTCTGGGTCATGGCGATCTTGCCCACCCCCAGGTTGGTCTTTACTGAACTGGACAATTTGTACACAAACTCGTGCTGGTCCAGCTTCTTGGCCACGATACAGGGCAGATTAACCTCTTCCGCTTCCGCCTCCGTCTCCTTCCAGCAGGTGTAGAAATCCCGGAAGATGTCAGGATCGATCTGCTTCTGGTGACCTTGGGGGAAGAATCAGAAGGTGACGCGGTCAGACGGGGTCAAAGGAACTCTCCAAAAACGAGATTAAAATACAACTGCTGAACAATTTAATCATGGAATTAAAATTAAAATGATTGCAAGATAAAATGAATAGTAACCCCTTAATGTCTGGAGGAACACCGCCCTGGAGGACCAGACCAAATTTTCACTCTTTTGTACTTCACTGGGAAGCAACTCTTTAGTTCTAGAGTATAATATATTTTGTATTAATGTACAAAACTAAAGGATTTCACACACACCATAATTATTATTATTTTAATAAAAATTTATATAATTATATATATATATATATATATATATATATATATATATATATATATACACATATATATACACATATACATATATACACATATACATATATACACATATACATATACATATATACACACATTTTCCCTCCTGATGAAGTCCATTGCTTTCACGGACGAAACGCGTTGAGGAGTACTAGAGGTACAATATTTCCTGTTTTGGACTATGCGGTATTAATGTGGTGGGATTGCCGTGGAGATCTACCCGGTATTGACTGATTATTGTTCAATATACTTGAATGCATCCCAGATGATTATCGTAAAGAAACCTTTACATGAATTTTAAATCCGATTTTATGTAAGTGTGCTACTTACTTTTTATCATTAAATTTTGGAATATGCAGTATTACACTATTTGAGTTTTATTTGCCTATATGATGCTGAGGTTCCTGTTTTGACGAGACAATCCTTCTGTATGAGTGGCGATATTGGCAGCATTATAACAGCGCTGGAGACACCACTTATTGACGTATATATACCTTTCAAGTTCTTAATCTGGTACGCAGATACATTATTTTTGGTGATTTATTCCGTGGGATTGGATCTATCTAGTGTGTTTACACGTGTGCATATACCCAATTATCATTCTGGTTCTACTTTCTTGTTGGAGAGTTGTTTAATATTTCTGAGTGTGTACCTATTATAGCACACCTTACTGCCTAACCTATTGTGGTAATACACTATGTGGCGCCGTGTTTCCTTCATTCCTTTTTAGATATCCCAGACTCACCATCTGTTTTGGAACTGGCTGCCGCCTGTAAATTGGATTCTGTGTAACTATTTTTTCCAGTGACTTTACATACAGAACTGGGTTACGCGGCCCCTTGTTTGTGGTATCTGTTATTTGTATAATATATATATATATATATATATATATATATATATATATATATATATATATATATATATATATATATATATATATATATATATATATATATATATACACACACATACACACACACACACACTGTATTTCTGAATAAAACAAGAGAACCATTCAGTCTGAGATGCTTAACAATCATTGATTTGTAAAAGCACGATCCAGTATTCTGACATTTTATAGGACATTCTGCCACAAGAGGCGAATGTTCTTATAAAAAAAACAAAAACAACAAAGTACTGCAGATTAAAGCATCAATTCCACATAGTAGTTTTTTTTATTCAAACAGCAATTCATGTACCATTTTAATTTTCAACAGATGCTCATTTTTCTTAGCTATCCTTCTACAAATCATTATTGCATCTTCAAAATCACACTGGGGGGGCAGACAGGTAAGGCTGCCAGTCACACTCACAAACCCTTAGTCATGTTGTGGCAGTGGTGGTGGTGGTGGTGGGGGGGATGTTACAGTGCAATTAGAGCTCAGAGGGGTGTTCCAAAGCCTCTCTGCTCACTACATCATGCGCCACATGACTGTGGTTACCATGGTGGTCACATAACACTGTACGAAATTATAAATTACTAGCAGCCTGAAGAAACAAAGGAAAATGGTAATTACAAAACTGCTTCTTCTGTCTACCACAGTGATTTATGTTAAAAAAAAACAAAAGAAACAAAAAACACACCTGACATTGTCGTAGGATTTCTGCCTCAATAAATGAAAGCATAGCGACAACTGGTGGGTAATGGTGTGAGCCTACGTGCTTTACAGTTACCAAAAATGAGTAAAAGGCAATCTCCGACTTACCTACTGTTAGAGCATCAAACAAGCGGTTTATTGTATCAATGTCCTTAACAATTCCCGATTCCTGGATCCTCCTCACAAAATCCTCCAGATGGAGGTGTGTCCGGGGCAATTCAAACTTCTTGACGTGGTCGTCAGTCCGAGTCACTTCCCTTTCCTTGTCTAACACTTGGGTGAGGAGCCTCCTCAGTTCCGGCTTGCGGTCCGCCTGCTGACGGTCCGATTCTGGCAACAAGAGGACGACTTTCCTTACTAGTTCCACCGGGAAGATCCGCAGATCCGTTTTATACAGGTTCTGGAAGTCAGACAGAGCATTGAGCAGTTTGCCCTGCATCAGACACACTAGTCCTCGGAGGTAGTAGTACCGAGCCAGCAGAGCGGAGTTCTCGGGGGGCAGGCCGTTTATCTCTTTACTGAGAGAAGTGTTCAGCTCCGTGTAATACGTCTGAACGCAGCGCGGGACCAGGGGGAAGTGGACTTCTGGCAGCTTGAAAGTGGAAACAGACATCCCGGCTACTTTATGTCCTGTAACAGTACAAAGAGAACGTTTATACAAAGTGCTCTGTCCCAGATGTCCTGCACTCATTACAATGTTACCGGCTGGTCGTACATTCTATCACAAGTGATAGAGCATCAGTAGGTGGAGCCTGTTTATTGAGTACCTATCGAGAGACCGACAGATCGGACAGGTGCAAGTTCAGGTTTAACACGTTCTCCTCTCCTAGTTTTAATATAAAAATGATGAGCCTAGTTTATAAATACATTACAGGGTGTGGTCTGATCACCTAGATGTAGCTTCCTGTAGTAAGCTGGTTATTCTATCAGGCCGGGAGATATGTGAGCGTTAGGAGACAGCAGATTATTTTCCTGTAAAAATGCCAGTAAATTATTGCTTGCAAAAATAATATAGCAAACAACCCAAATGCCCGTTCTTTATATACATTACAGAACACACTAGAGCAGCAGCCTATGCACAGTATAGTCTGTGCCCCCCATTAAATATATTACATTGCCCCCACCAGAAAAACATTTTACACTGGGCTATGCCCCACAGGAAGAATTACAGCAGCCTGATACCAAGTACTCCCCATTCCCAGCGCACTATTAGAACAGGCTATTGACACTTGGCAATTAAAGACATAGGGCCGGATTCAGAGACGTTCACCAGTTTGTACATGTTCAGAAAGTGAACGTCTGTGACTGATGCAACTGCGGCTATTCAGACCTTCGAATTTTTGGCACTTACGTAGGTAGAGAGGTTCTACTGTAAGCAATGTACAGTAAGGGCCTCTCCAAACCATTACACAAGAATTCAGACTGGGACATAGACAAAGATATGACTTAAAAAGTTTTTATTTGCAGATGGTCAGTGGCAGGATAAGTAGCTGATGATAATGATAAAGAACACAAGGGCTGCTTGTAATTAAAGGTTTGCGAATGATTCACAGATGCTTATTGACACTTCAATAGTCGCTCAGCCCTAGGTTAGGATTTGCCGAGTGTGTTGTATCAAAAGTAAAAAATTATTATTTTGTGTGTGAATGACGGGTACCTGTCCCTGCTCTATTAGCCAGGTTAGTCAAGTTTAAATGATGCTTCATAGGAACTGTATTTGTAACATAAATGAGGTTTTGGTAGAGGTTTGTAAATTGGACGTAAGTGTCTGAGAGGTGCGGATGTTGTCCAGCGGATGCACCTTCAACGCTGAATACAGCGCACATATAGAGACGCTTGCATGCAGAGTAACGCTTATATTCCACTCTGAACCAAGAGAGAATGACATGTAACATTACAGGATTACAGGGGTGTATCAGCTGTGCGCTATGGTCGCGATTACACAACCCAAAAAGAAAGCATTGTGACATTTTTACAAAACAAAGCTGCTTGGGTAGAAAATTTGATCTTCTTGACAACTAGATGTAACACAGAACTGCTGGTGTGTAAACCTGATACAAATCCGACCTTTAAACCAACAATTGAAACAAACTATAATAAAATTTGTACGGCCTGTCCAAATCAGTTTGTGGATTTTATCCCAGCAAGACGTCATGTAAACGTCCCCAGCCCCCTCCTCACCGTTCTCCTGCTGGGGTCTCCTTAGCGAGAGTGGTCCTGGTGGGACGTCGGCCGTATTGATGTCCAGCAGATTGGGCATACTGATAACCAGCTTCTTGCTGAACATGTGCTCCGGCCGAAAACGCTTCAGTTTCTCAGTGGCTCGTCGGCGCTGGTTTTCAAAAAACAGACTTGACCTCCTGCAAACACCAGTGAAGTATTAGGAGCTGCTGTTCGCCCATAAATGTTCTCTTATAGGTCAATCAGAATACGTTAGGGGGTACAAGCTCTATAAACTTAATTATGATGATGATATTGAACATTTTGTTCTGACGTTACTCATAAGTTTGTTGCAGCCGATAAACAGCTTTTTAATAGTCGGCTAAACCTCTTCCTTTACACCATGTGCAACAGCTCCCCCTGCAGTTTATAAACCACTATAGAGATGAATCATATAATACAAACTATGTCAGAGATTTTTGGCAGTTTGCAAAATGAAAGCAAACACCCGATTGGCTGCTATAGGTTACAGTACCATTTCTGCGCATGTGTGTGTACAATTCTGTGCACTTATAGATCATATTAAAAATCCAATACATTACCCATCAATTTCAGAGGTTGTGTCCATCTCCACACGGGCAAAGTCGTCCATTCTCTTGTTCAGGCGAGCTTTAAGAAACGAGTGGAAGATGTACGTGCCCAGAACCTACAGGAATATACACAGAAATCATTATCTGGTCCTTTCAGAAGTCACCAATACATTCAGGAAGCAGCCCCCTCATGCTGTAATCAACTTAGATCCTGCTGCCCAGTCGCTGCACATTATATCCCTCTGGCCAATCTGCGCTTCCTGTGCTGTGATTCGCCCAATTACTTTACATACGCATTGATTGATGTCAACAAGATTTTTGGTCAATCAAATTTGTGGGTCATCAGTTTTACAGATGATAAATGCTGAAAATTTTGGTTTACTTACAGCTCCTCTCCTTCATTCGTATCTTTCCAATTCCGATTAACCCAAGTTAGATTTTACAGAGCATAAAGTATACACAGCACAATGCAGGCACCTGGTCGTGTCCCAGCCTATCCCCATGCAGCGTTCGATCACATGGTGCCAACCAGCCTCTCCTACATGCTGCCGCACCAGCCAATCCCCCAAGCTGCCTGTCACATGGTGCCATCAAGCCAATCCCCCAAGTCGCCTGTCACATGGTGCCACCCAGCCAATCCCCCATGCTGCCAGTCACATGGTGCCACCCAGCCAATCCCTCATGCTGCCAGTCACATGGTGCCACCCAGCCAATCCCCCATGCTGCCTGTCACATGGTGCCACCCAGCCAATCCCCCATGCTGCCTGTCACATGGTGCCACCCAGCCAATCCCCCATGCTGCCTGTCACATGGTGCCACCCAGCCCCTCCCACATGCTGCCACCCAGCCAATCCCTCAAGCTGCCTGTCACATACTGCCACCCAGCCCCTCCCACATGCTGCCACCCAGCCAATCCCTCAAGCTGCCTGTCACATGGTGCCACCCAGCCAATCCCAAGCTGCATCCTATGACAGATAGAACCCAATCAGGACACCAACGTGAGACATAGTTACCACTTCGCTTCCGCCCACTAAAAAATAAATAAGTCAAATGGGTAGAGGATATTAGACATAAATACCAGAAGTCTGAGTACAAAGGGGCCACATCCCCATCCTCGTGGGCAGGTTTCCACACGCTGGGGACACTGACCGAGTTTGGCACAATCACCTTTTTGTAGAACGGCTGGTCCTCTAGATGTCTGGTCTTCAGAAACTCCTCGCTGTTAAATACTCGGTGTTCATAATTAAGGTGGGCTTTCACATCCCTGCCAAGTATAGAGCAAGGAAGACATAAATCATAAATACGTGTGTTACATAGGACACCTCATTTTATTTACTTGTACCGTTTTTACAAGAACTATTCTGAGCATATTGTCCCTGTAACAAAATAACAAACACCTCTGACTTCCTGCTCTGCGGACTCCTCCTCTGGTCTCTTTAAAGTCCACCGTATATTTTTAAGGGGCACAAGTGCAAAATAGATCCAAAAGTTATTTTAGCAGCCATAACTGCGTCATTTGCCCGATGTCAGGAGGTTGAGCCAACAAGCGTAAGAAGTATTTTGTGCTAATCAGTCCTAACCCAACGACGTTGTGCGATGCCGCTGTGGGGACTGCCCGACCAAGGAAGAACAAGACATTTCCCCCGAAAAGCAACTAGTTGGATTCAGTCTATAACCAATGTGGTTGCATAGGGGCGATATATAACCCTTTGGGAACCCTCATAAAAAAAAAGTAAAGAAAAAAATTTTTTAAAATGTAGAACTAATCCACCTTTACTTAACTGAAAGACACATATAGCCCATGTATTGATAACCAGTATTACTTATAATATAGCAGCTGTAATTATAATAAAATATGAGCACATTAGTACTTGCTCAGTTTATCTCTTTTGGGAGTTATGTAGTTAGTTAAATTTGCAGGAGGGCGCCCACAACCCAACCGTCTTCTGGAAGATTTCTTTAAAGGGCCGCAAGCAGCTGGTTACAGACATTACACAGAAGCGACATACCGGAATATATCCACAATGAGCTGCAGGGCGATCTCCTGGATCTCGCTGTTCAGGTTTAGCTGCCACAGTCTCCTCCGCAGCCTCTGCTCCCCGATATCCAGCGATGATGAGCGATGAGACCGCTCCAGGTCGTAGTGCAGCTGCAGACTCTCCACCCTACGTAACAGCAGAGTAATAACGGACAGTAAGACTGGACAAGTAGGAACTTACTGATTTAAGGAAAACATGTTAATAACTTGGTAGTTTTTGCTTTTAAATACAAATCCATCCCTAGTAAATCAACAAGATAAAATTAAAATGCAAAGTTAATGTTTATTTTCAGTTTTGTTGGTACAGAAGCGTTGAAATGTAAATGGTGCCCGGAGCAACCAATGAAATTCTAGCTACCATTCATCGACTACATTCTAGATAAAGGATAGCTAGAATCTGATTGGTTGCTATGGGCAACACCTCCACTTTTGTAGAAAGATTTCATACATCTACCCCTGGAGCCACTGTGAGGGATATGGATTGCAATCTCCAAGACGCCGCTTTCCTCATGTGTGTAGTTATAGGTCAGACGTCTAAGAATACACCAGACCACACTGTACATGGGAGTGCGGGCTGCCCTGCGGACTGAAAATCGTAACCACAGCCACAGCCAACAAAGACCGCGTAGGGTGCGGAAACGACCTGCCGTGAAATCTCTGCCATGGCACCCCAAGTAGGGGGCAGACAGAGATGCAGACTCGATAACAGCAAGAAAGGGTATAATTGAGAAATAACTAATATCCAAGAACCTTAACCCAGTTCCAGCGACAATTAACAAACCGCTTCCCCACGTCAGAGCACTTCATTGGTAGTTATGGCAATGTATAATCACGACACCCTTACGGAGTCACTTACCTGCCCAAGAACGTCTCCGCAGCCTGTACGGGAATATCCGGAACATCAGACTCGTCTTCATCCACATTCAAGGAGTAGGAAATGATGCCGCTGTCAATGTTAATTAAGATCATATCTTCTGCTTCCTAGAAAGAGAAATACAAATAAGAAAGGTGAAAGTGGAATATAAGCTGGTATGGTGATTACAGTATAATGTACTATTATTATGATTAATCTTTATTTACAGGGCGCCACATGAGGTCCACAGCACCGTACAAGGGCAAACAACAACTGACAGGGTTAGAGCCACTGATAGAGGTGTATAGACAATGGAGGAGAGGAGACAATGGGCAGAGAGCCCAAGGAGGAGATGGGCAGTGTAGGGGTGAGCAAAGGTTATAGGTAATGAGAACAGGAGGTGAGTGGTCTTGAGAAACCGCTGTACAACCGACGACGAGGGGCCAGCCCTTGTGTGACCTGCATGGTCTAGTTTTCCACGGTAGATCTGTTTACAGAGAAAACAATTTATAGGGGGGGGGAGAGATTCAATTCAGAGCAAGACGGCTCTGGACCGTCCGCTGATACACGACATGCCAATGTTGTGGCAGGAATTTCCGCGATTACCGATAATCCTACCATAAGTGCGGACAATGTGCGCAGTCGTGATGTCCGTGCACACCATGTCGCTGCCAATTGAATCTCTCCAGTAATGTCTAAGAAATTAAGTCATGGACATGGGCAAAGTATATAACCAAGTAGCATCTTCAGTGTATGCAACAACATCAGGTATCATTAGCCGTTTCTCTGGCTGCTTTCAATACACAGCTATTGTGCAGCAAGTACAGGTACTGTCAAAGCAGAGATCTTAGAATCAATTTATCTTTTTCTACTTTAGTCCCAAAAACTAAGGTTTTTAAATGAGAATTTAAATTCTGTGTGTGTGTTTGATTCCGCTTTTAATTCCAATTTGGCCCAACCACTCCAGTTTACGTTTAATTTATCGCAGTCTCATAGGATGAGCAAAAAGTGTGACGTTAAAGTTAATGAGGTCAAATTTACTCCATAAATGTCACAGTTCTGACCCAATCATCATTAAAAGGACTCAGTAAATATAAAAAAGAAAAAGAAAAAAAAATTAAAAAGACTATTTTGCATATGTGACCATAAGACCAGGATCTTCAGCCTGGAGACAGACCCACAACCACCTGTCCATCACCACCTAGCAGAACATCTACCGATACAAGCCAATAATGAGGTTTATTCAAACATGTATTGATTAGGGATGTGGGTTAACTAGTATCGATACCACCCCCATGAAACCGTCAATGCCAACCATAAAACCAGCTAGACACATATAGAAGACATAAAGTATATTTATAGTTTGATGGATAACATCCCAAACGTCCAACCTTGCAGACTTCCACGTAGTGATCCAGGTGACAGCCCATGAGGAAGGTGGTCGGCGCCATGATGAAATCCAGCATGTGTCGCGACAAGATGGGCACAAACGTGTGCTGCCACTTGATGGGGTGGAGGAAACCCATGAAACACTCGGCAAGGAGAGTGAGCAAGGCCCAGTCCGACGAGAAGAGGACTATTCTCTGCTCGGTCAGGATACAGGCCATGATCTGAGGAACGAAGAGTAGGGTCAACGGTTACGATGATTATGGTGGCATCACATTTAAAGCACAGCATCGAATCGCTCCAAAATACATCACTCATATAACTAGAAGTAGATAATAAATCGCTGAGTTTTTAAAACGCAGACAGCGGTTTGGCCAAGTGTCCAAAGCACTCAGTGAAGACGTTAGAACGGATTTCCATTGGTTGTGTGAGCCGACCGTGTGACACAGAGCGTTCTAAGCGCTCATTCTAGGCACCGAGCTGTGGTCGCACTTCGCTTTACTTACTGCAATAAAATTGCTATCAAATTTAGCCATGAGCGCCGATTAAGCTGGTAACGTGCCCACACGTCACTATCCTTAGTGCCAACACTTGGTGACACCTACCTGTAACACCTGCTTAGGAGTGAAGCAGAGGAACGGAAGATGAAGATCCAAGTCGATTATTGGACTATCGGGATCCTTCCGTGATGGAAAAACGATCTGAAGAGGTTTCATGCTGAGCACCTAGGAAGAAAAGAGTCTGCGTCAGGACTTTTAATTTAGAAATTCACAAAGAGTTATAAAAAATAATACTAGGTCATTAACAATTCAGAGGCCACTTCGTTTAAATGTTGCTCTTCCACCACAAGACAGTAGAAACGCGAACTACATGTTGTGTGAACAGCTACTTTCAATTCAAGCAACGGGAATGATGAATTTAAAATAAAAACGATTATAAGATATTCTCAGCAAAATAAATAATTCATTTTAATTGAGTAAAATCTGGGAAAACACCCAACAAGGCCGCCCATGCGAATGGAAACAGAATTCTGTAACCCTTGAAATGTAAAACATCATCCATCAAATGTTACAGACGGACGTCAGCGACATTACATGTACGTCTGCCCAATGGTTACATTTCTCAGGTTATTTATTAACAACAGGTTCCGTCAAGAAGTGACAGACAGTGAAAGAAAATCTCTGATTGGTCGCTGTATTTGTACCTCTGAGCAGCATTGGTAAATACAGACTATAACAAGTCGCTTTGTGTGTGTCACAAGCACAAACAATTAGATTGGCAATTTGGCGCGAGGCGACGCGATGAGTTTCCGGAAGAGTCCACAGAGTCTCTACTAAAATCTCTGATCAAAGATTTCTGTGCCGTATTAGCCACCAAGGTGCCCAGTCGGACATTGAAGCGATATCCGGCAGCACCTCGCAGCCAGTTGTATCTACCCCTCTGACTCATACTGATGTATGTGACTATAGGTGTAACACACTGTTGTCATGATTACACATCTGAAATAATTATCCAAGAAATTGGCTTTATTACATATCAAGACTCAAACAAATAAAACCTCATTGCGCCAGACCGGACGATTAAATCTAGTCCCTGTGATAAAAGACACTGTTTTCTCCAAACCATGAGAACCTGCGTCGTAGAGGCAGCGCGGCAGCCATCTTGTGGCAGAACCAATCCTGATAAGAATGCAGCTGTCTAACTCACAGGGAGCCAGAACCAATGTCTTAGTCACGTCACTGGCTGTATTCTCCGGACTAGTGGTACAGCCCACAAAATGGCGGCTTCCACTGGGTGAATGTGACGGGTGCATGATAGAGCTGTAAGCAATGCAGATACTTTAACCAGTAACGCTTAGGAGAGATGGGCAGTCCAGACTAATCCCATCAGTAACTTATCTTTCCAATTTCATAAAACTGGAGCTAAGCAAAAAAAAAAGGTTTCAGTTTTACATGTTCTTCCTCTGCTGAACCACTCTGTCAGTCTCTACATTGGTTGCCTGTATTTCAACGAATCCAATATAAAATTCTTCTACTAACATACAAGGCCATCAACAAAATTGCACCGACATACATTTCCTTACTTGTCTCGAAATATCTCTCTACTCTACACCTCCGTTCTGCACAAGATCTACGTCTCTCCTCCACTCTCATCACATCCTCCCATTCCCGGTTACAGGACTTTTTTCGGGCTGCACCCACTTTGTGGAATTCCCTCCCTCGCACAGTAAGACTTTCCTCTAGTCTTCAAACCTTCAAGCATTCTCTGAAAACCCACCTCTTCAGACAAGGTTATGATATTCCTCAACCACCCTCTTACTCTCCCTAGATTACCCTATTACCACCCTCTACACAGCTAACACAAGACAACAACCCTCTGACCAACATAGTTGTGTGACTGATCACACAGCCCACTCAATACTTTTACCTTTGCATTCTAGCTGGTCCAGTGTGCAATATGATGTAGCACATGCCCTTGTGCTACAAACTCAAACTCCCATAGATTGTAAGCTTGTGAGCAGGGTTCTCTTACCTCTCTGTCTGTATGTATTACTCAGTATTGTATTATTAATGCTTGTTCCCAATTGTAAAGCGCTACGGAATTTGCTGGCGATATATAAATGTTGATGATGTGATCGGTTTCATTATACAGAGTTAAATCACATTTGAAGGATTATCTTACTTATAAGTAAATGTTTGTATATTTAAGAACACACCACAGGCCGGATTCAGCTTTGAACGCAACTAGCATTTTAGAAAACCTGCACGTAACTTGCACACACACGTATGCCCGTATTAAATTACGAGCTGACCTCAAGAAACGTTTCCATTTGGTTATACGCTACTTGCAGTATACAGACAGAACACAATGTAGGATACGCACATGAATATGTACAATGTAAACTCCCATCGGAACCAATGGGAAAAAAATATATATATATTTTTTATATGAAATTGAAAACTCTTAATAATATAATTTGTTTGTGAAATATGTGTTCAAACATTTTTTTTTCTTTTTACATGAAATACTTAAACTAGGAACAGCAGCAATCAATCCCCTGCAGTCAGAATCTGCTCATTCACCGATTAACAAACCGCAGTGTCTAAGATTAGCTCACGACCTTTATCAGCTTGTAGTAAATGTTAAAGGCTTCTGCTACCACATAACAGAAATATTTGTCATAAAACACATAAAAAAATTTTTTTTAAAACAACCAGGCATGTAATTCACAGAGTTACAGGATTTCAGGATATTTCTGCATGAGCTCCGTATTGGTTAAAAAAAAACAAACAAAAACAACCTCTTCTAGAGGCAACCGACAGTGCAAACAAATGCTAAGATGATTTGCTAAGAGAGCTTGTTTGAATGACCCTCTTACAGCATCTATCCAAAACAGGTATATCCTGAAAACCTGGACTGTTCGCTGTCCCAGAGGATATCTACAGAGAGAGAAAGAAATATCTTCCCCAGAGATAAATTCTATTATAAATATGTTTAGCGGTCCGTGAAAATCATTACCAGATGGAGGGGTCCTGGAGGTGGACTTGGTATAAGGGATAATTTTGCCGCAAATTCTTTAATACGTTCATCAAGTTCAGCAAATCTGCAGGATTTCAGCTGCACCAGGAGGCTGGAAATTGTGATAGATGTGAATTAAAACACACACAATAAAAAAAACAAACAACAATTGACAATTTCTCCACAAATTACAGATTTAATGACATTTTAAACTCTTCCTATCAGCACGTTGTCCCCAATGCTCTCTGTTCCCACTGGAACCATCGGCTGAATCAGGACAATGAGTGTCCGCAGGATCAAAGTTCTCAACAGCTCAATAAACAATTCGTTACAGCACATGCAGAGCTGCATAATTAATGTTCTACAACTCAAACAGACGCCACCTTCATTAAACAGCGTCTCCCATCCTGGCGAGGAGACTGAATTACATAACGTTACCGGCTGTAGGATCAAACACAGGGGGGAGCTGGTGACTTCCTATTTAGTTATTTATGTGGGGGTGCACAAGGAAGACGGCTTAATGTTGGGATGACTGACCAGGGGCCAATAAAGGGTGTTGTAGGGGGAGAAATCCTGAAATCTGCATTAATTTGCCCTCCAGGTACTATGATAAGAGGGAAAAAAAACTATTCCAACCGCACCAGGTACTGAATATCCTTTACAATAACTTGTATAAGATGCAGTAAGTACAATCCTGCACACAACTCGATCTGTCCAACTTGGGGCTCAGACGCCGTTTCTGTGCCGTCTTTAGACCACGGTGGTGGTAGATCAATGAATGGAGATCGACTGTACTGGACTTTAATCTATAACTGAAGCCACGGCACAGTAATGTCACAGCCCCTGGTCACACCCATATAGCTGTTGTATTATCCCCGCATGGACAAGATTGGGAATTGGTAGCAGCCGCGGGCGATGTCAGGGAGCAGAGGGGCGGGCAAGGGATCACTGCACTAGCTGGGAGGCAGCTGTACAAGCACCGACGAAGCAGAACTGAGCTTGGTACCATCCCTTGTGTGAGCTGCACAGTCTAGTTGTCCATGGCAGCTCTGTTTATTGAGGATGTCTAAGGAAAGAAGTCATTGACATGTGCAAAGTGTATTACCTAGCAGCAGCTTCAGTGTATGCAACGGCAGGCATCTGTACCCAGGTCTCTGGCTCTTTGCTGTTGTAGTGCAGATACAAGTACTGCTGAAGCAGAGATTTTACAACAGATTTCTCTTATTCTACTTCAGCTCGAAAACGAAGCTTTTTTTATATAATGATTTACATTTTTGTTGAGAGCCCAAATTGTTTTTTTAAGTTATAAGTTATACACTCATACTAAACGCAATTAAAATGGTCTTTAACATATCAGGATTCGTATTCATTATATCTCAAAAAATAAAATGGGTGAAAACATATTAAATTGTGTTACTTGTGAATTAAAATGTGTAGTATAAACTGCAATGCTGTGCGTCTCCTTTATTTATAGTATATGAAATTCCTATATTATGCATCTTATTATTTCTCACAATTAATGCTCCCTGTATAATTGGGTATGATGGAATTGTAGTTTTCAATGTCAAATCCATACAGCACATATAATATCTGTAAGATTTTAAATGAAGACCTTTTGTATTCAGGCATTTCAGTATATTTATCTCCTTAAATGTCAGAACAATTTATTAGCATGTAGGTTTTAGAATACACCCACTGATCATACTTACATGCGATAGTAATCTGATCTCTCCCTCCTACACACGGGGGCAGATTCCAAAGCATATACTACAGAATATCATTCATATATAGTTAGATTGGGATTGCACAAATAAGGTTCGTTATATTCTGGGAGCTGAAGTGAATCTCCGGTAATCCCAGACACGCGTTTCGCTAGTTATTAGGTTTCTCAAGGGAAACCAGAATAAAAAAAAAAGTCAGGAAATGTAAAATGACCGTTTGATTGTATTTTAATTCCAGGATAAATATGTAACTAAGTTGCACAAGGAATATAGAGCAAGCGAGAGACAGGTCTGTGCTTAGAGCCAGGTCTCACACCTGCTTGCTTTACGCTGAGGTTTTAGTTTTCTGCTCTGTGACTCTCTGAGAATAAAGAACTTGTCCGCTCCCCAGCAGTTGTGGTGATATCGGCTCTCACAGCAGTCTACAGAGGGGGGGAACGTTTACCTTCAAATCACAAATCCTAGAGCCTGTTGAAGAGATGCATTTTATTCAGGTTCCAGAAAAGGTCAGAACCTTCTCCCGCACTCACAGGAAATGTCATCTGCATTAATCACCGAGTGCTGCAGCCTAGAAAACATCTCTGGAAGGGCTTTTATTCTACCTTCAAGGAACAGAGCGGAAAAAACTCAAATCATCCAGTTCTCCTTGTTTCCAGTCCAGCACGATGGTCACGTGAAGGAACAATGTAGCATCTCAACCACAAATTCCTCAACGTTCTAAGAAATTTGTCAAATTCAACTGAAATTTGCACAGGTTGTATTATTTTGTGACTTCTGAATAGATCATTACTTGCCGTGGACACGACTCAAAGTGACTTTATTAAATGGACTTCCTGACGAGCCGTGGATTTTTATTTTTCAATTTAGTCAAGAGCTAAAATATTGGGAGACTATTGCAACAATGTAACAAAGCTTATGATGACGCTCTCTCTACCATTACATTAGACGGATCACTGGTAACCTTCCTGCCTTCCTACAACATATCTTACTATACTTCTTTCGCTTCTTTAACAATTGTTCCTTTTACGAATTCTAAAAAGGCACCTTGTTCTATAAGAAATGTGAAATGATATTACCACACCACAACGTGTGTGTATACGGCAGGAAAACAAATGATTCTCACCACTGATCTGATACTTCCCTTTTCAGAAAAAAAAAATTTTAAATGAATATATTATATAAACTTTCACAATTTCAGGGACCCTGTGTGACTACACTTCACAATGCTCTTCCAAGGCTAAATATAGCAGCCTGGGTAAATTCCGTAGATCCAACACTGGCGTTACACAAACATCAATACTGAAACTGCAGCGAAACAATCTACTAAAAAAATATATTATAAATTAAAGAGCCACTTGTAGTGAGTAGTGTAGCTAAGGACCTTGACTGGTGTACTGTACATGGAAGGGGCGCCGGGCCCTTACACTGTAGGGGATATATAAGAGGGGCGCCGGCCCTTCTACTGCAGGGGATATATAAGAGGGGCGCCGGCCCTTCTACTGCAGGGGATATATATAAGAGGGGCACCGGCCCTTCTACTGCAGGGAATATATAAAAGAGGGGCGCCAGCCCTTCTACTGTAGGGGGCATAAGAGGGGCGCCATCCTCATCTAAGGTATTCCTGGCAGCCTCAAAGCGGACGTACACATTGGACAAGCATTCTTTACTAGTGACAAAACTGTTTTTGTTCATGTAACCAAATGCCATCATTAATGTCCTAGTTCCAGAAATGCCATAAGCTCAGGGGAGCTACGCCGCCGGCCTCTTGTGGATGCAAAAAGAACATAGATAGTAATTTAGCGGCACAGAAGTCTATCAGGACTACATAAAACGTAAAAGTTACCAATGAAGAGACTCTGAAATCACCATTAAGCGTTACCGTGGCCCCCACCAAGTGGCCAAAACCCAGAGTACGCCATGTCTGCGCTGCAGCTCCTCCTTCTAGTTACATTTCTTGGTGAACTTATCACAATCTACGTTAAATGATATTTACAAACATATATAAAAAGTGCAGGAACTGAATCAATCATGTGATTAGAGTAGAATAAAATATTGTTTAAATATTGACATCATGGTCAGTAATCGGCTTTATAACGTTGCCGAGAGCAAATTAAAAGTCTGCTAAAGCGGATTAAAGAGGACAACAGCTTCTACTCAGCCGGTTAATAGGAATATGGTCAATTTCAAATAGCTTAAGAGCAGCCATGTATTGATCTGTTGTTTTTGTTTTAAATAATGTTTTATTTTGGAAAGAATACATTAACACGTTAACCAAACAGAGATGGCCAATCACACCGATCATAAAAAGCAGGTACCAGACACGTTATATCTATGGGATGATCAGTTATACATCACCAAAACTGGACAAAGGACACTGCCCAGAAGGACCAGATATTAAGAACTCAATTACTTAAATATCATTGCTTCGTACCAGTCATTCATATGGTGGGCTGCACGGTGGCTCAGTGGTTAGCACTTCCGCCTCACAGCGCTGGGGTCATGAGTTCAATTCCCGATCATGGCCTTATCTGTGAGGAGTTTGTATGTTCTCCTTGTGTTTGCGTGGGTTTCCTCCGGGTGCTCCGGTTTCCTCCCACACTCCAAAAACATACTGGTAGGTTAATTGGCTGCTAACATATTGACCCTAGTCTCTGTCTGTGTGTGTGTGTTAGGGAATTTAGACTGTAAGCCTCAATGGGGCAGGGACTGATGTGAATGAATTCTCTGTACAGCGCTGCGGTATTAGTGGCACTATATAAATAAATGGGGATGATGATGATGGGGCCGGTGACTTATTTTTCAGGGGAGAGGGGGGGTTAGGAGGTGTAATTTTCCAGGGTTTGTTTTTGTTTGTTCTCCCCCCCCCCTTGATACAGCATGTTAAGAAAGAAGAAATTAAGATTTTATTTTATATATAATAAAGCGGTGAGTGAAAGTTTGGGGGATTCTTTTATCTTATAAAAGTTTATTGTGTAATGATTTACTTATATTTGTATTATTGTGGTACATTGGGCAGGAGTCTATTAGATAGGGATAGGATATTGTCCTGTCCTTTATATTGGGACCACATGGGTGGATTTTGGAAGTAGAGGTTGTGACTGATTTGGTGTTAGACTTAACATGACGAACAGAGAAGTCGCACCACACGGGCTAAGCAATGGCAGCAGAATCACCCAACGCTAAAAGACAATTTGACCCGAGACATCTCTCTCGCTCAGACATTACAACAGCTGATCTTTGTACGATCTTATGCAAAGGATTTCTTACCAAGACAGACAGTCCTTCAGGGCATTGTAGTAAGGATATCGGGATATGACGCAAAGGGCAAAGGGTATATACGCTTCATAGGTCTTTTTGTCCCTAGTAGAGGAGTCCCAGTAGGCGTGGCCATCGGACAACCGCAACGTGTCCTGGAGGAATAAAGAGAGATCTATTTATACAAGGACCGGTCAGTTCCTTCCATCCTGTCCACAAACAATGTTACCTACAAAAATATATTTCATGTTTTCACATAGACAGACGGTCTGGCAGACTGACAACAATACAAGCCTTAATTATCTCATGTAATGACAGGTCGGGGTGATTACAGGTTACACGTTAGAAAAGCATCTGATTCTCTACAAGTAATAAGATACCTGAATAGACCTGGAATCCTGAGCAACAACCCCGTACGTTCTGTTCCCCAAAACATCCGTGAAAACCAGGAAATGAAAATGCTGCTCCTTTGGTTTTAAGGTTACTTGCAGACCCCCTGTTAGGGAAAAATTAATCAATTAACAAGTAATATATATATATATATATATATATATATATATATATATTATTATTTTTTTTACTGTATATGGGAGGCCGAAATCTGATCATTTACAGATATGTCATGTGTCGGAAACTCCTTTTTCCCTTCCAAAAGCAGATATTTTCTGTTGCAAAAAGTTAGAGGAACATATTACACCAGGGAAAAGGTTAGATGTGAAATGTTTGTTTATACAAAACAACAAGGGGCAACACTTGTCCAACAGGTATCCGGTATAGGATTCTAATCCAGCCAGACAGGACTAGAACAGTTTAACAAGAAACTTGCATGTAATCATCAGCGTTCTCCACAGGACATGTTGCCAGACGGGTGGAGGAAGTTATAATACTTTGCAATAATATTGAAAAATGTTGGAGGTTATTACCCATTCCTGCCAGGACTGGTCAGACTGCTCAGTGGTCTAAGACACTCTAAAAGCAAAATCAATAAACAAATATTCCTAAGCGATTTATCAACCAATATCGGTAAATGCCAATCCCGGCTTCACACAAGGATCCTCGGCAGAACCCAAACAATCAAACCATTAAATTGCCTCTGCTGCACTGAATGCCCCCCACACTCTACTGCCTTCAGTGACACTCTGCTTCTGGTCAGTCGAGTCCAGGATGAACCTCCTACATGAATAGGTCTTCTAAAACATACCGGTAATTACATTTTTCCACTCCAAAAAAGCCTTTCTGGTCTGAAACACAGTAAAATATTGATCTAAACATATCAGGATTTGGAACCAGAGCAAATCAACTCATCCCAAGAAAAAAACAAAACTTCTGAATTAAAAACAAAAACAAAAACCAGGTGGTGGTAAGAACCGAGTCATGAGGACCCGTTAAAGAGCAAATCCGTCTATTTCTCTATTGTTCCGGAGAAAATACCTGGAAAGCAGAGCTGGGGTAAACCGATGAGATCGATGTCTTGGGGAACGCTAATTTCCTCTGTAGTTGTCTCTCTATGGTTCGTGTTGTCACCAGACTCAGTCTCGACCTTGGGCCTCTCCTTCTTCTTCCGGAACGAGCGCCTCTTTGCCAATCTCTGGAAATTGTTCGGAGCAGCCGACGTACTTTGCGTTTCCTCTTTTGAAACGAACGGAGGGACGAACACAGATGTGATCTCTGGTTCGATTGTTTGTAAACTTCTTATGCCTTTCTGAGCAACCTGGCAGCAAGAAAAGCGGAAACAGAAGCACATTGTGAGGAGCCTGACCAACATACTGTATATGTGTATATATATATATATAACGATCTGAACTCTATATATGAAATAACTGGAGTGTTTAGACTTAATATGTCATATATATCTTCACAACAGAAGGCTGACATATCAGGAGAGAGAGAGATGCTTCTCTAACAGAACAGACACAGAGTGAATGACAGTTTGCCTAACTTGCTGTGCAGAATTACCCAGAGTGAGGTGGTGGATTCGTTGTCCCGATTCCCTAACTGAAAAAGCTGAGAGATAGGTGTCTAAAGTATAGATTTATGAATGTTTCAAAGTGTATTTTTATAGTGAACCAACCTGTTTAAGAAGATTGACCTGGTATTACGAAAAAGTGTAGAATAGATAATATAATACCACATGTTGCACATTTTAAAAATTCTATGGAAAGATGGTACAAGGTCAGATGTACAATTAACCCATGAGCTACGTCCATAATTCCAGGCTCAGTAAGCTTTTTAGACATACGTTTACCTCAATTCTGATCAGAAAGTCCAGAGATACCCATGGGCTGACCTCACTGACGGATGTTGGGGGTGGTCTGCTACAGCCACAGTGAGAGACTTTGTACAATGTGGGACAAATACATCCTGACGTGTGACAAAAATGCTGCATAGTATTTCTGTCCTGGGTCTCCCAGTATCTGCTCTGCTTCCCGCGGGCCGCAAAAAGTGTCCTAACGATCCCCATTGCTTTCCAGGCTCCGGGTGTGGGAATTCCAGGTGGCACGATGCCTTTAAAATTTAGTTAAAATGGTTTAGAGCTTTTGCTTTTTTTTTTTTAAGTTTAGCTATGTTATTATACTACCTCTGTAATCATCCTTTCCCTCATAGCAAACAGATTGTTAGCTTTCTTACTCAGAATCAAACAATATGCTGTTATTTACAAAGGATTAATAATGTTTTCTGACAAAATATTTTTCTATCACGTAATGCCAGTTAACTATCTGAAGAAAAGGGCCTTAGCTATATCTTATTACCATACCTATAAAGACCAATTTCTCTTCCTTGACGAAACTCTGTTTAGTCATCTTTCTCTAAATATTTAGATAAAACACATTAGTAGGATCCATACTGTTTCTTCCCACGAATGACGTGTGGTCATTCGGAATCTGATACATCCCTGATTCTATTGACTATATAAGGTTTGTGACCCAGAAGGTAAATTTACAATGAAGTGTTATGGGACTACCATGGCAACCACAGTCGCATGACATATTGTGTAGTGAGTAGAGACGCTATGGAAAGCCTCTCTTAGCCTGCTCGTTGACAGCACAATCCCCCAACACCTTCCTATGTCCATGGAGGTAGGGCTCTGACTGGAGAATTAGATGACCCTCTCAACAGTAACAAGCTTGAGTGCTGAAGTTCAAATGAATTCCAGCTCAGAGACTCTATGGTCATATAAGTCTCCAGAGAGGTTGTGCAAACAGAGGATTGAGTTATAGGAGAACATCCTAGAAAAACAGATTATAATTACTATGGTCTCGAGTGGTTGTCCCGATTGGTCCTTCATATACACCCGTAATTATATCCAGAGTTTGCCAAATCTTACTCTGCTCTATGGGATTGTTGTAACGTTTCTGATTCAAACCAAACTAAGATTTCTCTCTTCCTGCAGTAATTGAATCAGGTCAAACATATTCTCTGATATCTGTTCTCCATAGGAAATATACTGCATTTATTAATTTATTAACATAAGCTAATGAGTAATCTTCCTTACGCTCTCCTTTAGTAGAATTGCTATGGTCACAGAGGTTCTACAGAATGTGTGTCAGGAGTCTTGTTTGCAACTGTGGAGTCCTGTGATTGTATTTACAGGATGTATTTCAATTACACCTTACACAAACTGCAAGTTTAAATAAATCAATCTGTGGAAAAATAAATCATGGAATTTCAATGACAGGATCTTTAGAAACACCCATCTCTTAGCATCCTGCATAAATTACTGCGTTACCTGGAAGAGGAAACTGGGCAGCAAGTTAGGACAGGTCACAATTAGCTAGAAACATGTTTTGCAATGTTTGGAAAGTAAATTTTTCGATTCTAAGAAATTGCAATGCAGCATTTTGCAGATACAGACATTGGAAATCAGGGTTAAGAGGAAGTAAGATCCATACCAAAAAACCCCACAACAATCTTGAGCAAATATATCTTCCCCTTTTGTCAGGTCACATGTAACATTGTTCAAATCACTCAACAGACTGTCATCTGGAAAAAAAATTGCAAATACAATGATGTTTGCAGCAGTCCTGTGCCCTAAATAGCTATGTGACACGTGTGTAGCTATTTACAAAGATTAAATTAACTGGAAATTAAATGAAGAAAAAAAAAAAAAAGCTTTAAAACTTCCACCCACAAGTTTATTTATATCTCCCAACTGATTTAGTCACATAAATAAAAACTTGAATGTTACATCTGTGTCCTGAAATAACTGTTACATCTGCGGCTGGCCGAGTGGGGCTGTACAGCGGTGAACTATACACATACATCATACAAACCGGCTATAGCACATGTAAAAAAATTAAAAAAGAAAAAACCTCTGAAATTTATATCTATGAAACATGCAGCTAAAACACAAAACAAGAGCTTACTCTGAATTCCTACTAAAGTTTTGGTTTTTTTTTAAAAGCGAAAAAGTGATTGAGTAAGATAGACTCACAAACTGAAGTGAGCAAATAAAACAGTGCAGAAATGGGTCAAAAAGCTAAAATAGTCAAGCTTAGCAAGTCCCTTACAACTTCCTGTCTCCATACTGTCCACCAGTCTAACACCTAAGAGTCTGCAATATAGAAGGCTTCTGTATAAGTGTTCGTTGAATCAATAGCAGTTTCCATGCAGGAAAAAGAGGCTCTGCCTAGTAAAGATTGTATTAAAAATGTCAGTTTTCAGTAAGGAAACACAGGGAAGCATGAGGCACAAAGTGGTTTTTGGGGGCAGGGGCTTCTACCTCTGTGTGGGTGATCGACAACTTTAAATTTCCTCTAACTTTGGAGAATACAAGCTTACGAATGTTAAAAGCTGGCAGCTTATTACCATGAAAAATAAACATTTCACACCAAGACAGATACGATAGTTCCTTACTGATGTATATGAAACTTTGAAAGGCAAAAAGTTGAGTTCATTAGCTGGTATCTGCCAGCACAAGATAAGTATTGCACTGTACCGGGGTAGTGGTTAGCAGCTTATTACAGCAATAACCCTCAGTACAAGAACAGAAGTAAGAATCAGGACACAGGTTTGCTCGCTCCATGCACATTGTACATGTCAGGCTGCCCTGTTTGTTCATCCATTACAATGCAACCAGCACAATGTAACCCATCAGGGTCTAAAGCAGAAGATATACTTATTGCAGTCCATAGAGAGGGTGAATCGTAGAGCAGAAGCTCCAGGGAGACAAGAATAACAAAATGCACAATACTATTTAAATCAAGGTTTCTGTAAGTGTTAATCTGAGCGGAATAATCTCACTCACATCTCAGACGAGGGAACGGCAGCAACACCAGTTCTTCTGCTAATGTCTCACGTGATCAATTGTCACAACCACGGTCACTACCAACATGGGACGTAACAGGTTCAAACGCCCTCCGCCGGCCACCGCCATTCCTAATCACCGAAATTACCAACTACATCTCTGCGTCTTCTAATGCTTACACACATAATGTAACTAATATATTATAAATATATTTATAAAACGTGGTGGAGGAAGAGTTTCAGTACATTCTGTAACAGCGTCTGCTACAACCAGAAGGTGAACAGCCCATCTGAAGCATCACCATTGTACTCGTTGTCTTACTTTCTCCTATACAATCTACTGAACTGGAAATGTGCATGATTGCATAGAAAACAGGCATTGCTGTGTACTAAAACTTTAAACGTGGAGTTATAAATTTAGGATGCAAAGGAGGAGACCAGTCCATCAGAAACCATTTATCAATGCATTTTTCAGCTGTCTGTAGCTGGAAAAGTGCATTAAGAACATATAGGTGTGAACTAACGCCTAGATCAATGTTTAAAGACTATTTACTTAGGAAAGAGATCTATTAAATGCCATCAACTAAAATTATTTTCTGTTCAGCATATAGCAATATATATATATATATATATATATATATATATATATATATATATATATATATAGTCTAGATAGGTGTCAGTGAATTCAAACTTTAATATAACTTTTTTTAAGATTGGAGGATGAGTGTGTACCATTAGATTTGCACAGTGAGTTTCATGCATTCAATAAGTAGCCTAGTCCTCAGTCTTAGGATAATGTACCATGAAAAATAACACAGAACGGGTATTTGTACAGAATGGGATGTTCGACGTGCAATGGACAATAGTTTCCACTGCACAGCCCAATGTAGGCCGACAGATCTGTCCCTTCCTGATTCCTGTCATTGTTATACTGAATGTTTTCAGAGCTGACGCAATTTAATATCAGATCAATCTGAGCAAACGAATAACACTTTTTTCTTTTTACTTATTTTTAAGTATTTAATGAACAAAGTTCTCCAACGCTTGTGTGAAAAAGTGATTGCCCTCTAGATAAACAACCCCAATTAAAGCTGCAGCACCCCATATGCCATCAGCCGTACTAAGCTTCTCCCTGCCCTGATAGGAGACCTGCAAATTCTATTCACTACTTTAAAACGGAGACCAGAGGGTGTGCGCTGGAGGGCCAATCACTAAACACAATTCCTTGGTTGTAACTCATGATTGGTCCACCCGTTTTTGAGCTGGGGCTGAGCAAAGAACTGGAGGAACCCTGGCTATGACGCCCCCAAGGGCTCCAGATAGGGGAGGGAGAAGTTTACTAAAATATACTTAGTAGATGGTAATTTAGATGATTAGTGAGTGGACTAAACACAGCCAGATCTCCTCAATATAAACCTCGCCTAGTTTGACCCTTACCATCAAAGTCATGATGCCATCGTAAGAATTAGACAACCACGTCATGATCAAGGATATTCTTTGGACAACACGGGTCCCATTATTTCTGGCGGAAAGCGAACACAGCAATCCACAGTAAGAACATCAAAGATGGTGTTGGTAGTGGGATTGTGTGGGGATGCTTTGCCTGGAAGGCTCCCCATAACTGGATGAACCATGAATTATTCCCTGTATCAGAAAATTGCTAAGGAGAAAGTCTTGTCATCCGTCTGTTAGCTTGTAAATGAAGTTTTGTTAGGTCATGCACAAGACAATGATCCACAAATCCACAAACAAATCTGAAAAGAAGTAACATTAAAGTGTTGGAGGAGCCTAGTTAAATTCTAGACCTAAACCCTGCGGAAGGACAAGAAAACCTACCAATGTTTCTGAATGAAAGCCGTTCTACAAAGAAGAGTGGGCTAAAATTCCTCCACACCAATGTGAAAGACGGATAATGAATTATAGGAACCACTTGATTGCAGTCATTGCATTAGATAACTCTGCTCATTAAATAAATTTAAAAAAAAAAAAAATTAATTTATTTTTTTGATTTGTTCAATCATGTTTTTTGCCTAACAATAGATTTTGTTTAAAGATCTGAATGCATGTAGTATTACAAGTCTGCAGTGACAGCTCTGTTTATATTGCACAATCCCTGCTAGTATTAGAGCTATGAGTACTGTACGTACCTTCAGCACATAACCAGAACCTGCCATCGTGTAAATATAATGACTCTTTTTGACGTAAGTTTGCAAGACATGATTAATTTCCTCGTTGCACAAAATACCTGTGTATGACAGCTTAGTCACAAGTACTGAGTGACGGAATTATGGTTACTGAAACTATCCCAGGTCAGGTTCTGAATAACAGAGGTGGAAAGACTCATGACATGGAAACATTCTCGGGAATCTCTATAGAAGTCCACAATGACCATTGCAAAAATGCAATTAGGTGCGATAACATCATCCAGATATATTAATATATATATCTAGGGTGTCATAATTAAACTAAAAGATGTGGGCAGCATGGTGGCTCAGTGGTTAGCACTTCTGCCTCACAGCACTGGGGTCACGAGTTCAATTCCCGACCATGGCATTATCTATGTGGAGTTTGGATGTTCTCCCCGTGTTTGCGTTGGTTTCCTCTGGGTGCTCCGGTTTCCTCCCACATTCCAAAAACATACTGGTAGGTTAATTGGCTGCTATCAAATTGACCCTAGTCTCTCCCTCTCTCTGCCTTTGTATGTATATTAGGGAATTTAGACCGTAAGCTCCAATGAGGCAGGGACTGATGTGAGTGAGTTCTCTGTACAGCACTGTGAAACTATTACGCTGCAGAAACACATGGTAGTTGTAATGATTAATAGGTGACTCCTAATGACTCAGATGCCAGTCTGTAGATCTGGAACCAATCATTCCACGTCTTCTATCCTCTTTACGCACGGTCATGTGACCGGTGAGTAATCTCCAAGGTGGATGAGAGTTTATTGAAGCCTTATATATAATTGCCTGTGTTTATTTAGTAGCCAAGCCGTGTGACAGGAGATCAAAGATGGAAGCCCGGCAGCTGTCAGGGGGACACAAAGACAGCGGCTGCAGAGAAGACACAGAAGTTTTTGTAATAGAAGACATTGCTGTCTTAGGTGTGTTCAGTGAAGCATTAGGACACATGCAGGCTGTGACTAAAATCTGTATAAACACAGACTCAAAAGGTCTTTCTGCAATAAGGAACCTTAAATAGGATTCGCTTATTCAGCCAAGATGCTGTAAACTATAAATCTCTAATAGTGTTTCCCTCGTCTTCTCAGCATAAGCAGAAACAAATGCATTTATAGAGCACCACATGAAGGAAATAAGAGGAATGGTGAATTTTGAAGAAAATTACAATGTTTACAAACTCCCAGAGATTTTCTAAAGCAAAGAACCAGTGTCTAGAGCAGACTTTGATAATGCACCACATCCAATCATTCTGCTTTATACACATGGGACGTGGAGAACTTGGGTCCACGTTGGCATGAGAGGGCACAGCAATAGTGAGAGGGGTGACGGAGGGGGGCAGAGGATATAAACCCACCCAGTAGAATACAACAAGAACAGCTCCAACCATCAGAAGGCCACCATACAAGAACACGCTCTTGCAGATATAGGCTTACATCTGTTCTATTTGTATAATAAAACACAGCATCTTACAGCAGCTGTGAGTTGCGGTCAAACTTGAGATATATCAGCAACAAGGAAGAGAAGGGGATCTCCGCACAGATCTCAGCGTCAGTTCTTGAAAGTGTGAAGAAGTCCATGTGATAACTAATGCCATTGTCTTCTTCTCACTGTATCCTGTATACTAGTCACAACTTCTATAACAGACGTGGTCATCACCACAGCTTCCCCACTAAGCCCCTATCTTCCAAAAATCTCTCAAGTTCATTGTCCCCTATTGTTCCTCTTTTAGGTCTGATGTATAGAAATTTAATGGATAATTCCCTCCACTCTTACTGACATAATATGTGACTTGTAGCCCTTGGTCTTGTGTGTGTTATATTATACATAATAGACAAGTGCTGTTTATATAGATAACTGTAAATAATATCTGTATAATCAGACGGTTCTGATGTCATCACTTCACAGTCCATTGTGAACTAATGCACACGCTACTGACAATTATTATGGATATCTGAACTCAAGGAAAGTTCTCCGATTCCTAATATCCATGCCATGTACAGCAGGGAGGGCATTATCCCAGATACAATGAGTTGGGTGGTAGATGTGAGGTCTGCATGCCTTAAGTGTGCCTCAACGATGCCGGCGATGAAAAAGAAATTCATTTTTAATTAAATCCAGCCCTGCATGAGAGCAAAACCGCGACTTCTCCATATAAATCAATTGTAACGGTAAGAGATCCAACCACCAGTGTCAGAAGACCACCGCACAAAGAACATACTCTTCCCTATAGATTACACAACGATTCCCCCCACCTCAAAAATCCCACAAGTTCACAGTCTATGTTTCCAGCCCTACGGTTTCTCTTTTAGACCTGATCTATTTTGAATGAAAAAAACTAAACAAATTAACATTTAGTGCCCGATTCATTAAGGAAGGCAATGTCCTGATATGTGTCGCACTTTGCATGAAATTACTCCACGCATGCTCAGACAATATGTCAGTGAACCCAAGTGCATGCAATTCATCTTCGAACGCAAAGGACACTTCCGACAGCCTACGATTTTAAGGGCGGATCGTAGGAGGTATTTTTATTAATGATTATATTTTTAAACAGGTGTTATTCTATTTATTTATTATTTCCATCTGTACATTCTGATGATACTTTATATTCCTTATATTGTAAAGCGCTATGGAATATGTTAGCTCTATATAAATAAATGATGATGATGATAATAATATGTATGGTATAGTTGGTGCAAGTGATACGGCTAAAAATCACGTACCCCAGAGATGCTCAGAGCTTAAATCGGATGGATGTGAGTGCGCTCGTCCCTGTTAGGCCCTTACTGTAAATCACCTACGTGCATACGCCTCTTCCCTCCCCCCCCATTCTGCCCTTTAAATCGTAGGCAGTCAGAAGTGTCATTTTCGTTCACAGATTAATTGCATGCACTGCGGTCACTGGCGTGAAGTTCGTTTCAGAGCATGCGCAGAGCAATTTCATGCAAGATACTGCACACAACTGGACTTACGTTCCTTAATAAATCAGGCCCTATGTATCTGAGTAACTTGTAATATCTTTTCTTAGTATAACGAGTAGACGTGCACAAGTATTAGTGCCAGCGCCTCCCGCGCTCACGTCTGGACAGTGGTTTGGATAAATCCAGGTAATGTTAGTAAGCTGTTGGTAATACAATATCCACGTTGGTGCATTATCCATCAGACATTAATGGAATTATCATGTAAATTATGTCCAGCTACAAAATTATTTTCAATTCATATTCAGTTGCAGGTAAATTCATTACAAATATTTACTGTAAGACATGGTGAGAAAACATATTATACAGGTATGGAATTAATTATTCTACTATGCCCAAGATGTTGTTCTTCTCATCAAACTGTTTGGCAGAGCTCCTCACAGTGATTGCACCAGGAGGTTCATATTTGTGGGTGCTTGAACATCATCACTATCTGTGCTTCTGCTGCCACTAGCTGTCTCTATGCATGGCATGTTTCAATCATATGAGAGGGGGAGAAACTTGAGTACCCAAAATAATTTAAAAAAAAAAACATATCTAACTGACCCAGACAAAGTGCTGCTCACACTCTGTCACATGTGAGGCACTATGAGGAGAGCTAAAACAGGTGGTAGGCTGAACATTTTGCAGTGTTCCCTGAAATGCAGGCAGTGGGGACATGGGGTGAAGAAGCTAAATAAAGGTAAATTATTGGCACCAGCAGTAGTTGCATTATTGGTTGTGATAAATACCCCAGGGGAGGATAGAAATCGGGATATTCACATTATCACCCCCAGCACTCACCTTGTCAATCTCCCGGATCTTCTCCACAGGGGCTCCCACCTGGACACAGATCTCCAGTAACCCGGAGGGCAACGCAGTGTCCTCCATCACCACAGCCTGATCTGCAGGATCAGCAGAGGGGTGAGGGGGGTACAGGGGGTGCCAGGCTACAGGGGTGAGGGGGGTACAGGGGGTGCCAGGCTACAGGGGTGAGGGAGGTACAGTGGGTGCCAGAGTACAGGGGTGAGGGGGGCACATGGGGTGCCAGGCTACAGGGGTGAGGGGGGTACAGTGGGTGCCAGAGTACAGGGGTGAGGGGGGTACATGGGGTGCCAGGCTACAAGGGTGAGGGGGGTACAGGGGGTGCCAGATTACAGGGCTGAGGGGGCACAGAGCTGACAGGCTACAGGGGTGAGGGGGGTACAGGGGGTGCCAGGCTAAAGGAGTGAGGGAGGTACAGGGGGTGCCAGAGTACCAGGATGAGGGGGGCACATGGGGTGCCAGGCTACAGGGGTGAGGGAGGTACAGAGGGTGCCAGAGTACAGGGATGAGGGGGGCACATGGGGTGCCAGGCTACAGGGGTGAGGGAGGTACAGGGGGTGCCAGGCTACAGGGGTGAGGGGGGTACAGTGGGTGCCAGGCTACAGGGGTGAGGGAGGTACAGGGGGTGCCAGAGTACAGGGATGAGGGAGGCACATGGGGTGCCAGGCTACAGGGGTGAGGGGGGTACAGGGGGTGCCAGATTACAGGGCTGAGGGGGCACAGAGCTGACAGGTAACACAGCACACATGTAGCCCCGGCAGTGGTGCTGGTCACTGCGGCACAGGGGAGGACACGGGAGCTGCTGGCTGTCCGGAGTCTCCGCTGCTCCGACCGGTTGTTCCCTCACCTAGCCAGGGGCGTGGCTAGCCGGGCCGGGCGTCTCTTCCTAGTGCCTGGCCCCTCCCCCGTCTCTCTTTCTCCGCCCACTGATCCCCGCCCCCTCCTTCCCTACAACGGTGACTTCTGCGGAAACCCCGGAGCTGGAGCCGGAGCCGGAGCCTGTACTGTCCGGAGGAGGATAATGAGGGGGGGTAATGTTATGAGGGGACGATGTGTGCAGGGGCTGCAGACCATCAGCACAGACAGTGGATGGTGTTAGATACACTCTGTTATATTAAACATAGGCTCAGGGTCATTATATACACTAAGGGGCATATTTACTAAACTGCGGGTTTGAAAAAGTGGGGATGTTGCCTATAGCAACCAATTAGATTCCAGCTGTCATTTTGTAGCATGTACTAAATAAATGCTACCTAGAATCTGATTGGTCGATAGCAACATCCCCACTTTTTCAAACCCGCAGTTTAGTAAATATCCCTCTTAGGGTCTATTTTCAAAATTCAACCTCTAAAGTAAAAGAAAAGGACTACGAAGGGTCAATGCTTAAATTACAACCCTATACTATATACAAGTTACCCCGGAGTTGTCAGGGATGCTTTGTGCAAAATCCAAACCGAAATTTGCACGTTACATTTAAATAAAGCAGCATAAATGATAAAACCGTGTCCTTATCTGTAGCTCGTGTGATAATGGTCGTCCTGCACATTAACATCTCAAGAAATCAGGATCTGGGGTTGGTTGAACCCTAACAACTCATCCAAACTTGGGGGGGGGGGGGGGATATTCACATTTGGGCCCCTATTTATTCATATTTGTGATTTTAGTCCGTTAAGTAGCATCTCTTATCGCCACATTTGTCAGCCATAATAGATGGTGTTTTGGAGAAATATAGAATTATCTTCGAAGAGTTTATAATAATAAGACCAATTTCTGGTTTTATCCACGGCTATGCTCATTGCACATATGTGCCCCTAACTCTGCGCCTGCACCATTGCAATCCTCTCCAGCGCAACATTAGGGACATTCGGGTGATGCTTAAATAACCATTCCTGGTGATCTTACTGTACTGAGTGGTCCATCAGGGCCGTAACTAGGCTGTGCGACGGGGGCGACCGCCCAGGGCGCAACGCTGAAGGGGGGTGCAATTTAGGAATATTTTAGGTTAATTTTGTTAAAATTGAGGGCTAGGGGGGCGGCATTTGTCTTTCTCGCCCAGGGCGCTAGAATTCTAAGTTACGGCTCTGTGGTCCATCCCCTCTTACCTCCTTCACTCTTCATTTACCTCCCTTCCCTGACTCACCTGACCCATAAATAGAAATTTTATAATGTGAAAATGACAGACTGATTGATATTGCTTTGCTATTTTACAACTTCTTGTTATTTTTATTGTGGGGTTAGAGAGCAGGAGCTGTTATGTGCTGTAAAAAAATAAGGATAAAAAAAGTTCTGGATCCGAGAGTGCCGTCCACAAAGCGATTTGCAGATCAGTGTATCACCCACCTCATAATATTTGGGTTTTTCATGAGCAAGCAAATTGCCATTGTAGCCTTAGTGGTCTCTGCATTGTCTCTTGCAGAAAATTCAGATCTGCAAATACCATTTTCTCTTATAGTTCGTGGGAACGATCTCTCCAAAACTTGTGCAAAATATGGATATCCCCAAGATTTGTATTTGGAAGATTGCTGCTTTATATTATCATTAAAGATATGTCTTAATAGCATTGAAAGGGTTACGTACATGTATACACTTGCATTTCTTAATGTAGAATTGAAAAAAAAGCATGTCTCTTTAATACTAATATCAAATATTAACGTTATATATATCGTATATCAAATGCTGCTTAGCCTACTTGCTGTAAATCCTGCTGCAGGACATTGAGACAATGTTTACTGTATAAAATGTTCTTGTTTGCTTTATATATAACAAGTATAAGTAACTTACAATAACATGACTTGTTCCTGCAATACTAGTATGTTACTGTGACGTGAGGCCATCTGGCCATTGATTTAAATTCTGCATGCATGATGTATACATGAAGGGTTGTAAGAGCATTTTACATCGAAAAAACACTTAAGCAGAAAGTGACCCACAAACGTTATATAATATTGGTGAACAGTTCCTTGTGCAAAAATAGAATTGTAACTCGGAGCAAACAGGAATTTGCTTTCATTGTGTAGAGTTTACTAGAAAAATGGCAGTATCTGGTTAACATGTGTTACAGTTAATACAATGTCACCTTTGCATCAGTTTTCATAAATGTTCTCTAGAGCTTTAATTGCAGAAATTGCAGCCCAGACTTTGTCATCTAAGCCAGTGTTTCTCAAATCTGGTCCTCAGGACGCCTGACAGTGCAGGTTTTCCAGATCACAAGTGAAATAATTAGTACAACCTCTGAATCTTTTAAAATGTGTCAGTCAGTAATGAATACATCTGGGCTGAAGCAAGGAGATATGGAAAACATGCACTGTTAGGGGCCTTGAGGACTGGGTTTGAGAAACACTGATCTAAGCAATAGAACTACCTAATTCTATAAAAATAATATTGAAAAATAAAGCACAGTATGGACGGAGTAGTAAATTAAAATATCTAAGAGTACTTAAACATTAAATATTAGATTTAAAAAACATGTCACTCAAGGAACGTACACTAAAGATAATGCTGTGCACGATACTATCATATCAGAACTGTCAAAATGATTGATAACAGAAGTCCCCTATAGGATCTGCCGCATAAGTGTTTGTTAGAACACAGTTCAGTATTGTACAGTAAATTTCTTTATTCGACTCCATGTGGGACTGTTGTTTATAAATAATCATATTAGCAGACTCGTTCTTTGATTAAATATAAATACACTATAACAGGACAGCAAAATAATGAATCCATTGGTCATTGTTTCCAGGAATAGAAGAACTCATTTAAATTCTTGCCAATGTCAAAAACCTTTAAAAGGAAAAGGATAAAAAGAAGTAGGGATATTGGAGAAGACACTAACGCTAAGGGAACAACATATCTATATCAGATTACCCATCCAGGCCTGAGCTGGTACCAGGTTTGACCACAGACACCAAGTAATCTCCAAACTAAGACTTATGGAGCAATTTATTTTGGGAAGTACACGGTGCAGTATGAGTATATGACCTATTCCTGCATATAAACATTGACATATTTGCCTTTAATATTTAGATAGATCTACAACTAACTTCTGCTTCTTCATCAGTACATAATGCATATGTGTAAGTATCTTTATTCATGTACATATATGTTTTGGGAGGAAACCGGAGCACCCGGAGGAAACTCACGCAAACACGGGGAGAACAGACAAACTCCACACAGATAAGGCCATGGTTGGGAATTGAACTCATGACCCCAGCACTGTGAGGCAGAAGTGCTAACCACTGAGCCATTGTGCTGCCCCACACTCCAAAAACATACTAGTATGTTAATTGGCTGCTATCAAAATTGACCCTAGTCTGTCTGTGTGTGTATGTTAGGGAATTTAGACTGTAAGCTCCAATGGGGCAGGGACTGATGGGAGTGAGTTCTATGTACAGCGCTGTAGAATCTGGCGCTATATAAATAAACGGTGATGATGATGATGAAGTATAGGAAGATAACGTTTATGATGCACTGTGTATATGGGTAGTATGAATGTAAAGAAATGATTTCAAACAAGAGGGAATGCATGTTAAAGACTAAGGGCCTGATTTATTAAGGATCTTAACTTGAGAAACTTCTTATTTCAGTCTCCTGGACAAAACCATGTTACATTGCAAGGGGTGCAAACTAGTGTTCTGTTTTGCACATAAGTTAAATACTGACTGTTTTTTCATGTAGCACACAAATACTTGATAGCTTATTTGTACACTGAAATTTAAAGTTGATATTTGTGTGCTACATGAAAAAACAGTCAGTATTTAACTTATGTGCAAAACAGAAAACTAGTTTGCACCCCTTGCATTGTAACATGGTTTTGTCCAGGAGACTGAAATAAGATACCTCTTCATTTAAGATCCTTAATGAATCAGGCCCTTAATGACTGAATTACAGCTGAACCCAGCGCTATAACACATAATATCTGTTATAATCTGTATAGAAATGTACAGTTTCATAGATGGTTTTTATATTTAATAGCACAAAATTACCAGTCAAACAGCAGAAAGACCAAAGTGCATGTATACTTTTTCATAACTCAATCGTGTTATGAGTCATTTAGTTTCTACATGAGACATATTGCACGAGTAACTTTTCATTCAGAGACTTGTGGTTACATCCATAAGTGTAATATTTCTGGGATTGTACATTAGCAGAGGTATTGTGTCTGTATGAAGTGTGAAGGTTTCCTGTATCAATCATTGGGGATGGCTACATCTGTGCCCTCGCTTGGTTTCTATTTCAGCAATATATGTTTTTCATTTCCCACTTACAGTTGCTGGAAACCTCATCATTCTGAAATTAAGACCTCATTTTAATTAATTTGTCTTTGTTTGTGGCTTTGTGTTGAACAAGTGGCTCAGTGGTTAGTATTGCCAGCTCACAGCGCTGAGGTTATGAGTTTGATTTCGACCAGGGCCCCATCTGTGTGGAGTATGAATGTGAGGGTTTCCTCTGGGTGCCCCCACAGTCCATAAACATCACTGTTCTCTCCAGCACCTATTTCCCAGGTGCTCCACCCGGCTCTTGGGGCCCAACAGAGTCCTATTATAATATAATAAAACATTGTTTCTCCTGTTTTAACAGGCACTATGTGAGCACTGCAGCCAGCAGTGTGTGTTAGACCTCTGACCAGATCTGGCAGATGTGGGAAGTAACCTCCAATGTTTTTCAATATTATTGCAAAGTATTACAACTGCCCCCACCCGACTACTACTAAATGCCCCCCCGGCTGGCAAAATTTTCTGGGGTGAACACTGAACATATTGGTAGGTTAATTGTCTGTTGGACTGATGTGAATGATAAATGTTCTCTGTACAGCGCTACGTAATAAGCTGGTGCTATATAAATAAACAATATTATATAAGGTTGCCAATTGTACTGTGCAAAATTATCAGATTGACAAGCAAAACACCAAATTGCCATAGGTAGGTGTATTCATTTTTAATTTTTTCTTATCAATTTGACACGCTGTAGAGATGATGTAACGATGATGTAACGATGTAGCTCACTATCACTATACCACGTATTGTCTTCATATATGCTCCCTCTTTGATGGAATACTTAGTAACACTTGAGTAATATGAAAGAAATATAGCATAATTACAAACAGCCCCTTCCTCGCGATGACCTAGTGAATGACTCAATACATCCAGACCAGCTGTTATTTCACTTATGAAATAATATATTTTGGCATCAGCTTCCAGTTCTCAGTATGCACTCTAACGGCTAGACTATATGGACCTTGTTCATTTACATGCACTGTATACAACCACGGGTCTAAATCATATGTAACCAATCAAGAGAGTACAAAACGTGTAGCAATACCACAGTGGCTGGTTATTCCTGCTACTTTCTACTTTATTTTAAACCTGCTTCCGTCTCAGTGGCGCACGCAGGGGGAGTTTCTGAGTCTCTAGAAACCCCCCCCTGCGCTAACTAAGTGGCCACTGTCCTATACAGCAGCCGCGGCGCTGTCAAAGAAGCGTCCGCGGCGGTGCTGTATTGTATACAGCACCGCTGCAGACGCTTCTTAGACAGCGCTGCGGCTGCTGTATAGGACAGCGCTGGCGAAACGGAGCTGCTGCGCATGCGCAGCAGCTCTCTCTCGGTTGTTTTTTTTGGGGTCGGCGGGGAGAACCCCCCCCCCCCCCCTGACAATCCTCCGTGCGCCCCTGCGTCTGTTTAGTGTGAGAAAGCTGTTGCTTACACAACCTTGAAGTTGGGCCGTGGCAGGTTCAGCATATTAGTTGTGTGGTGTGAGGCAGGCTCTTTAAACACTGAGAGCAGTTCTAGCATTCATAGTGCTATATTACCCCCCCACGTTACACTGGAGCGATTTATGCTCAGAAAACATTACATGCAGGGTCTTATGACAGCAGAGCTGCATTTCAGTGGGGCAGCGATAGATCACTATGAATATAAGAGCAAGAAAAGTGCTAATGTTCAAAGTGGCACTATGCTTAACACCAAGGGGTATGTTTACTAAACTGCGGGTTTGAAAAAGTGGAGATGTTGCCTATTGCAACCAATCAGCTTCTAGCTGTCATTTTTTAGAATGCAATAAATAAATGATAACTAGAACCTGATTGGTTGCTATAGGCAACATCTCCACTTTTTCAAACCTGCAGTTTAGTAAATCTAGCCCCAAACCTCATCCGGATTGGACAGTACTTCTCCGCAGTTCTAAATTACCTCATGCATACGATATACCAAGGACACACTAGTGGTAAAAATAAATAAATTAGTTAATTACATTATACATAGCCACTTGTGGCTACAAAGTATGCAACTAATAAGAGCAGATACTTGTTTCAAACCATCCAACATTGCCGACATCGCCGGGTACACAATGATCTGCCTGTGTACTTACTTTTTCCAACTACAGTAACTTGAGCACAGTAAATGGAATGCATGGTGTTATGGTTACTTGTTTCTGACATGCTATGTACTGTGCACACATTGTATTTTTTGAGTTTCATAGTTGATATTTGTGTGCTACATGAAAAAACAGGCAGTATTTATCTTATGTGCAAAACAGAATACTAATTTGCACCCCTTGCATTGTAACATGGTTTTGTCCAGGAGACTGAAATAAGAAGTTTCTTAAGTTAAGATCCTTAATGAATCAGACCCCTTCTGTGTAACATAAAACACAATTACTCTGCAAAGAGAACTTTATTTCTCTAAATACTTGTATTTACTTATGAAGTCATCGTCTCCTCCATTTAAATAATTTTATGTGTTTTCATACTGCATTGGTTTTGCTGGAAGGCGCACGTTATATAATTATTTGGAACAGATCGGGCTTTCTTTTGGCACCATAGCTGAGGAAATATATTTTTATTCCTGGGTATTGCCTAAGGAAAATTTGGAAATAAAAATGTAAAAAAAAATATCTCTTTCATGTTATTAATTCAGCTCCTGGGGGTAAATGTATCAAGCTGCGAGTTTCCGGCGAGTTTGAAACGTGTAGATGTTGCCTATAGCAACCAATCAGATTCTAGCTGTCATTTTGTAGAATGTACTAAATAAATAACTAGAATCTGATTGGTTGCTATAGGCAACATCTCCACGTTTTAAACACGCCGGAAACTCGTAGCTTGATACATTTACCCCCTGGAACGTTTACAAGAATAACATTGCTTGTTTGGCCTATGTTTTTGGAAATAATAAAATAGAAATATTTTTAGTTATTTTCATAACTTTTTACATTTATTTTTATTTTATTTTATAGCATGTGTTAATATGTAGTAACATAGGCTTGAATATAATAGATCACACATCTTCTAAAAGAAGCTTCTCCTGTCGGCCGCCATTATGACCCCATGTGTGTAGGAAGGCCGGATACCTGCACCTACATATGAAACCGGCTCCACTGAAGATGCCATGGTAGGAACGTTTGCCAGCCATGGTATAATATCAGTGATGGAACCCTAATCCGAGAAAAACCACGTCTTAAATCCTTGAGCTGTGGGACTCAAAGGGTTAAAGCCTGGGCTACAAAGTCATAATGGGGCCAGAGAGTACAACCTGGTGTTTTTAATTGGACTCTGCCCTTGCAGGCATAGGCTGTCCGTGGCCCTGACAATACTTTGGCAATAGCTGGTGGTGTGATATTAGAGACTACGTAACTACCGGCTGATTTACGTGGGCTGTCTAAGAATTGAAGATTTGTACTTGTATGTTTCAATGCCTCTGTTATTTAAAATGGACAGCCATTGCCCTTATTTTGGTTACTGTCTGCAATTTCAGACTGAAAGAAGCTTAATGACAGGAAGCCTGTTATGCATTGGGATGAAATCTTCCCCCACATTCGAAACATTATGTCCGATATCTATGGTTTGGATTTGGTCCTGAAACGTTTACTTATATATTTGTGAAGGTTGTTTATATCCCCTCTATACAAGGTAATTTGAGTTCAGGACTTTGTGCTACACTGTGGAAGAGAGAAAGGGCCGTCGCTGTATGTTAAATCTAATCCCTGACTTTACACTGGCAGATGTTTATCTGTTTTACTGATTCATCGCTGTGGACGCCAAAACCATGACGCATAATAAAAGCGAGCAAGTCCCAGGGCCACGTAAATCCTATTAACCAGTTCGGTCAGTCCAATCTGTTTAACTGGACAAGGAGATAGCAATAGGGCATTGGGGCATCGTTGTTCTGTTGTAAGGAATAGCTGTGCCCCACATGCTGTTACCTGCTGGGTTAGATTGTTTCCTGGTAACAATTCCCTCAGAGAAGCGGAGTGATAGTGATTTACACACTCACCGCAGAACCTGAATTTCTGGTTTTAGCCATTACTGTGATAAGATCACAAGGTTTCTCCTTTTTACTTTGTAGACACATCGTCTGGAAGGTACGAGGCAGAAAATAAACTAGAAGTTTACACATTTTGTAAAGTTTATTGTTTTAATTAAAATAACAAGAAATGAGTTATCATTTTATTTGAATAAGACCTTGTTGGCTCATGACAACTGCTTTTTTATCTTTTCTCCCATGAATTGGCTGGGTATGGGGCCTCATAATAGAACAACAAACAAAATACTGTACGGCACATGTACAACAACCAATCAATGCCCATAGGGAGATATATGTTGGATTTCAGCGTATCATATAAGAATACTTGCCAACTCTCCCGGAAAGTCCTGGTGACTCACGAAATTCGGGTCGGTCTCCCGGACTCCAGCGAGAGCTGGCATTTTTCCCGCATCCCGCAATTCCTTTGTTAAAATGACGCGATTCACCGAGAATCGCGTCATTTTGGCCCCGCCCCCGTGACAAAACAGCATTTTACTCACGGGGGCGGGGCCAAAAGTTTTCTAGACAAAAACCATGTTACAATGCAAGGTGTGCAAATTAGTATATTATTTTGCACATAAGGAATTTACTGTCTGTTTTTTTCATGTAGCACACAAATACTTAATAGTTTATTTGAACACTGATATTTAAAGTTTATCTAGGACATGCCCTACCCCAACTATAAATCTGCCACCACACATTAAATATACCTCCTCCTCCAATGCAACATGGGTTTGCCTTATTTACTTACTTTTGCTTAACTTTCCTCAATGAATCAGGCCCTATATAAATATTTGTGGTCAAAGCGAATCACAACACAAATATCTACCAGTCCCATCTGACTGGTATTTAGCATTCTAGTGACTGCAGAGACCACAGAGAGCATCCTTGTAACCGCCACACAATAAAGAGATCATATTCCCCCCCCCCCTCCCCCCTCCGTCCCCAGGAAAGCTGCTCTATTTTTTTAATTATGCCCTTAGCCCCTTTAGATACCCCCTCAGCTATAGCATCACCACCCTCTTCAGCCATTGTCATCACCCCCCCTCATCAGCTGTTATCATCGCCCCTCATTTAGACCAGGGCCGGCCCCGATGAGTTCAGGCAGCCTCTGCCTGAAAAATAACAATGGGAGAAAAACAAGTAGAAATTCTGACGTTGCTCCCCAGGATCCTGCGCCCCAGGCTGCTGCCTGATCAGCCTATTGTCTGACTGACCCTTTTAAAACATTTATTGTGAAAAAAATTGACAATCTGCATTGCATTGTATTATTTCAAATGGTTAGACATAGTTTCATACATTAGTAATGCGGTTTTATGTTTTCAAATATGAGGTTGTCTGTGTGATGTAGTTTATACATAATTACATACATTATAAAAAATATAATCTTTTAAAAATTACATTTAATGCTTTTTATACTGCTTTTTTTGACTGAGAACATTCAAAAGCTTTGTTAGCTGTAAGTATGTTTATCATGTTTATAATGTATCATTTGAAAGGTGACCCAACAATCTACAATGCATAAGGGAGAATTTTCACAATATTGCCGTCCCGAGCGCGATTCCATGAGTGTAAGAGGCCGCGGGAGCCAGGCCGGGAGGAAGATGACGTCAATCCTCCTTCTCTAGATTCACAAGATCTATTCAGCCTTCAAGGCATGTATGACTTCATCTTACTTTACATGTAAATACCTTTTAGGTTTTCTTAATATGTAATATGTGTGCTTATAATAATCATCATCATCATCATCATCACCATTTATTTATATAGCGCCACTGATTCCACAGCACTGTACAGAGAACTCACTCACATCAGTCCCTGCCCCATTGGAGCTTACAGTCTAAATTCCCTAACACACACACACACAGACAGACAAAGGGTCAATTTTTAAAGCAGCCAATTAACCTATTAGTATGTTTTTGGAGTGTGGGGGGAAACCGGAGCAAACACGGGGAAAACATACAAACTCCACACAGATAAGGCCATGGTGACCCCATCGCTGTGAGGCAGAAGTGCTAACCACTGAGCCACCGTGCTGCCCAAGATGGTGAACAGAAAAAACGGATCAGTCTATAGGCTCCCCAATAACCTGGATGAAATAATGCCAGAAGGATTTTAGCCGCAGTACAGACCCTACAAACGTAAAGTAATCCAGATCATAAATGCGTCATTGAAGGTAACCGTCTGTCTAAAGTCTCTGGTAGTTCTGAAAAAGATAAATAGAGATCCTTAGAGCGTTCTATCTATGCCAATATATAACGTTTGGAGCCGCGATGTGAAGCGATCCCCGGGTGTGCACCGGCAGTATATTTCTGGTTGGCGTCTATGACGCATTTCTCTGCCCACTGGATCGTAAACAGCGGTTTCATCAGAGGCCCCAATAAAAGGACAAATAAACTGCCTCATTCATGTCATTACCCAGATGTGTTTGTAGTTGAATACAGGTGAACACGAGTCCAGGTTAGGTGCGTGTTTTAAAAAGTGGAAGTTGCGTTCACGTTGCATTCGTAGATGAATCAGGCCCGGAATGTGTACCTTTACCCTAATATCTGGGCTAGAAAAAAGTCTATGTATTGAACTAGTAATAAAAGAAAGCATTATGACAAAAAATCAATTAATTGAAATAAAAGAGAAAGCAGGTGCTGAGTTTGGACTGCTGCCGGGTTATCTGACTAAAGTCCCTTAGGATTTAGCTCAATCTTACCTTGTATGTCCCAGTCTTATATTGTTGCCTTCCCCATTGTCTGGTGCTGAGAGCTACGGCACATTACTAATCAACCACAATAATAATCCAACACCAGATCCTGGATTCAGTGCAGCTGTGTTATATATAGATTGTCAACACTTTGGATGATAGTCACAGCTCCCAAAGCAGGGACAGGCTGGGCTGGGGGGCTGGGGGTCACATATTATAAAGTAACATCTTAGCTGTCTTTACATCACAAATACAACCATAGAACAACAATGTAGTATCTAGAGAGACGCAGCATTCCATAGCTCGGCTGTTAGGTAATTGTCCTCAGGAGGATTGTCGGACTAACTACACATATTAAAGCAACCAAATGTAATGTTTTGTCATCTTTGATGTTCTTCACAGTCAATAGGAAGTTAGTTACTGAATGTATTTATTTGTAATTAGCTTTTAGGGTAAAAAGTAGCATCAGACTAGCTTATTCATGAAAAATTGTGTCTTGGGGAATAAATAAGAAGCCTATACCATTTAAATAATAAACTAATGATTTCATCATCATCATCATCATCTATTTATTTATATAGAGCCACTAATTCCGCAGCGCTGTACAGAGAACTCACTCACATCAGCCCCTGCCCCATTGGAGCTTACAGTCTACACAATATTGATGATGCGGCCGCATCGCGTGTCTTGTGATGCGGCCGCCGGTAATATTCAGGAAATATTGCATTCACGGGGGGGAGCGGCCGGCCCAAACAGCGGTCAGACTGGGCCGATTCCCCCCCTGCCCCCCGGCCCAGTCCGCCCCTGCTCATGACCCCAGTGCTGTGAGGCAGAAGTGCTAACCACTGAACTAATTTAGATGGATCTCTTATCCTGTCTAAGCTCTCTACATTAAAATTATTTCAGCACTTTCCAAATACTGAGATTTTTTTTAGCCTTAATTTCACAGTAAAATTGTGACCATTCTTTATATTGGATTAGTGGAATAAATACATAGTATATAATAAGTTACCAAGTACATGATACATGGATGATCAGTTTGTCTCTCTGATCTTTAGTGAAACAAACACCAAGGAGAAGAAAGTATTGTACCCTACACCCGTATAGCTGATATATGTGCTGGAGATTAGACCTATCTGACCAATCAGTGCATATTTATGTGTAATATCAATAGAGATAAACCTCCACTACAGTCTGTAAGTGGCCGTTCCAGATAGTAGTATTAAAATAAAATGAACAACAAATAATTGCAAAATAATGTTATACTAAATAGATACAAATGTCTCCCTCCATAATATATTCCCTGGTTGTCCCCCGATGACCCGATCAGTGTACACTTCCCTCTCTCTGTATAAGCAGCCCTGTATATATGACCACAAGCTGCAAAAGCTCAGTAAAGAGTCCATATGATGTCCTGCAAGAGGATTCCACCAGACAGCTCAGGAGAGTCCTGTGTTTCTGAGATTAAACTAATGCAATCTGACTTCAGATGCAATATCTGTAACGATTCACCAATGACTGAAAGTCCCGATGAGCAGCAGATTCATGTGTACACACCTCCCCGATTTACCTTCAGATCTGTGATCTTCATCTTTCATAACCATCTGCTGATAAAGATTGTGACGCTGTACCCTCTACAGATATCTGTCTACACTGCAGGATGTGAGTGCGTACACACTGCCATATTTGTCTGACATTGTTCCATCACTGATTGTGATTTTTATGAAGTTTAGAAGATCAAATCAAACGACACATTGTGCTTTGGAATGATAAAGCATGATGATGGGAGAGTACACACTAATGTGACATCTGACCAAACAGTGGTTATCATGTGATCAGCACCATAATTTCATAGGTGTGCGCCCAGCTTAACTGGCTGAGGAGGGGACTTTAGCTAGGACTGTGCAATTGTGTTCAGTAAGTGGTGAGTGGCTCATGGGTTTTAGAGGGGCCAAAAACAGAGGTTGTGCCCTGAATTGGGGATGGGTGTCTGTTTTCTTGAAGTCAGCCAGTATAGTTTTACTGTACAATTGCAGCGATTTAAAGCTAATTTACATTCACAAGTCTGAATTACCAGGTGGAGACCAGTGTTCTGACCGAAAGCCTATATCGCCATCTAGTGGGTGTCTTGACACATTATAACATTGAACCATCCTGTTTCTTCTTTCATATGACAGTGTTTCATTTTTTTTGCTTAGTTGCTTAAACTTTTACTAAAGAATAAGTCAATATTTGCCAACTTATATTCTTCAAATGAGTCTAAAAAACACCAATTATCGCTAAGGCGAAGCGACCTTTACTCATCACTTACAATGGGGTTCTGTTGAGACAGCAATCCCTCTATCATCATCATCATCATCATTTATTTATAAAGCGTTACTAATTCCGCAGTGCTGTACAGAGAACTCACTCACATCAGTCCCTGCCCCATTAGAGCTTACAGTCTAAATTCCCTAACATACACACACACACACACAGACAGACAGAGACAGACTAGGGTCAATCTGTTAGCAGCCAATTAACCTACTAGTATGTTTTTTGAGAGTGTGGGAGGAAACCGGAGCACCCGGTGCAAACCCATGCAAACACGGGGAGAATATACAAACTCCACACAGATAAGGCCATGGTCGGGAATTGAAATCATGAGCCCAGTACTGTGAGGCAGAAGTGGTAACTACTACGCCACCGTGCTGTAAAACTTGTGTAAAACTTACGGATGCAAGCAGAAAACAGAGCGTGCAAGGAATGACAAAGTGCCCAGAGCAGTATCAGCCTTGAAGGCACAAGACTGGGGTTAGAACCATGAAATATTTCAGTAATATGTAATATGGGAATGTTTTGTATGCAAGAAACCTGTTCAGAGGTCTGAAGCTGGAACATACGAGCTGAAGAAGCAAAATAAATAAACAGGAAGCCAAGAATTCTTTTGAAGAGGATGACAACACTTCAGGTATTGCCGTTAACACCAGTGTGGATGCGTCATCAAAGCAGACATGGGGCATTGACAATAGAGCCACACGTCATGTGACTAACGCTAAAAGCCTCTTCTCTTTCCTTGGCCAAATAAATGGGAAAAGTTGCTATGGACAATATATGACCTCTGGAGGAATAGAGTAATGTTTCCTTTACTGTCACTCTCCTGTGTCTGCTACACTCCTCAGAATCTACCAATAAATAATGTATTCTATAACTTAATATTGAAAGCAACCTGTTGTCAGTGATGAAACTCACAAGGTAATGTTGTGACATAGACAGATGATAACTACATCATCACAGAATAGTCACACCGTTGTAGAAGTATAAAAATCACTGATTAATTGCACTTGCTGAAGTGCAAAGAAGTGGTCAACAGAGCAAAGCAGGACCGACATGAACAGCATCCAACGTCTAGGACGTAGCACCCCCAAAGCAGTAAGGAAGCTAGCTAAAGAGCAGCTCGCTAATTAGATATAATTATATGATCAGCTAGATGATTAAAATGCACTAGCTACTTCAAAGGAAAAATAATAAAGAAATCTTTTCTAAAAATCAGCAGAGCGACAAACCTCCTGCCTTAATACACAGGGATGTGTGTGAACCAATAAGCATTGAGAAGAAGTATTTTCTCGCATTCATTGATGATCAGTCAATAGTCACTCTACCTGGTTCACAGCAATAATGAAGTAAGCAACAAGGTTGGCAAGATACCAAAGATACTATGTGCCGATAAAAGCATTGACTACACAAGTGGTAACACGACACCTCTCTGTAACAAGAACAAAATTGTGTTTCGAACCACTGTACCACACAACCCCCTAACACAACAGTATAGGGCAGAGAGAGAACTGTACTCTCTGTGACAACAGGTGACGCATGCTCTTTGATGCCTGTTGTTTTCAAAATCGTTTACCCTGTAGGGCTACAGAGAAAACTATGCAAACAATGAAACAAAGACTTGCAGTATATTAGAATGTTTGGAAGCAAGGCCTATGTACATGTTCTAAAAGAAAAACAGAAACAGAAAGATCATGCAAAAAGAGGAATTCCAGTAGGCTTCAGCAAGAGCCAAAAAGCATACGGAATTCTGCACCAAGAAACCAAAAAAGGTAACACAGGACAGAAGTGTGGTGCTTGACGAAGATTCTCACTCAAATTTCATTAGATTTCACAATTAATTCATTCTGAGCAACAAATTCAATCAGAATAAAAGGAAAATAAAAGTAACATTGAAATTGAACTGATTGATCCAGCGATCGAAGGAGAGAGAGAAGTAAAACCTCTATTTTCAGCTAGATGATCCTCAAGACGGAACAAACGCCCATCCTATGTGGTTCAAACAGCACCACAACCTGAGTTGTTGGAGATTTTACAATGATTGCCTATGTATAATAAGCCAAAGTAGATTAAAGCTGTTGATGAAGAGATGAAATCTGTCAAGTAACTACAGACCTTGGAACTCTGCACCAAGATGGACACATGAGAAGTAATTGTTGAATAAGGGCCTTAGAAAGAAGTTTATTCACGTGCTAGTGCAGGAATGTTGGTACTGTACTATAGCTGCCCTGAATGTTTTGCAGCCTCAGGTGAATTCATGAATATTTTGTGACTATATCTCAGAGCCAGGGAATTTGGCTAATTGTTTTTATTTTCCTAAACAATGTCATGAGTTCACCAGTTGCCCTCGAGCCAATAACTGAAGCAGAGGTAACAAAGCTGATTCACCTGGCTGAAATAGATTAAAGACCCCTGCGTTAGATAAACTCGGCTCATAGTCTCACCCTGCTGGGCACTGCTTTATATAGAGGATAATATGTAGTGCTCACAATGTACATTTGTGGGTGTTTTACACAAATATTCCCATTGGTTCACCGGTTGTCCTTCCTTGGACCACTTTTGGTAGGTACTAACCACTGCATATGGGAAACACCCCACAAGACCTGCCGTTTTGGTGATGCTCTGACCCAGTCACCTAGCCATCACAATTTGGCCCTTGTCAAAGTTGCTTTGATCTTTACACTTGCCCATTTTTCCTGCTTCCAACACATCAACTTTAAGAACTGACTGTTCACTTGCTGCATAATATATCCCACCCTCTGACAGGTGTCATTGTAACAAGATAATCAGTGTTATTCACTTCACTTCTCAGTGGTTTTATTGTTGTGGGTGATTGGTGTATATTATTAGTATAAACTATCAGGGAGTACTTTACTGTACTGAGGCTACATACAGGGGTGCCATCGGTGGGAGGAGGTGGTACATAGTACCTGGGCCCACGTCTGCTTGTGTAGTGGGAGGAGTCACCAACCTGGTGTGGCCACTTCCCCTTTAGTGGTTATAGATAGGGCTCCAAGAAGTTCCTGTACCGGGGCTCAAAATTTCTCTTGGCGGCCCTGGTTAAATGCCTCATAACGAGTGCTAGGGGGACAAAGTCACACAAACTGCAATCCCTTTCCCGACACCCCAGGTACTCCCCCGATCCTGAGGGACCACTACGAGACGCACCGTACCTGTCTCCTCCACGAACGGAAGCCACCCCTCACGCCTGCTCACATGTCCTAGGCCACCCAGGTCGAGGTCAAACTCTGCAGGCCTCCGGCCACAGCCTGGACCCCGGGTGTTAAACCCGTCTTGTCTTGGGGCTCAGAACTTTATGTGCCTTTTCGGATGGTTAGAGGGGCCTTATATGTCACTCTCAGCCTTTCACTACACTACCCAAGGAACCAAGTGTCCCTTTACATCAAGGGCAGAGTGCCCTCCTAAAACTACCAGGACCTAATGTCCTCTTCACTACCAAGGACTTAACACCCTTCTAACCACAGGGGCTTATTGCCGTACTATAGACTGTAAAGGGATACTGCCCTAACCAACACAGGGAACCTAATGCCCCTCTAACCACAAGGGCCTAATGCCCTTCTAACAAAGACCTAGCGTCCTTCTAGCAATCAGGGCCTGCTGCCCTGCTATCCTATCAGGAGCCTCGTGCGCCACTAATCTCTACACCTGAGCTCCTTCTGCCCTCCTACTATATGGGGCTGATGCCCAGCTAACTCTGGGCCTTCCGCCCTACCTACACGCAAAAGCCTTATGCCCATAAGGCTCTTGCGTGAGGCCCATAGCTAGCTACTAGCTATGGGCCTCACGGTAGCTCAGTGGGTAGCACTTCTGCCTCACATCACTGGGGTCATGAGTTTAAATCCCAACCAGGGCCTTATCTATGTGGAGTTTGTATGTTCTCCACGTGTTTGCGTGGGTTTCCTCCGGGTGCTTCAGTTTCCTCCTACACTCCAAAAATATACCGGTTGGTTAATTGGCTGCTCTCAAATTGACCCTAGAACTGTGTGTGTGTGTTAGGGAATATAGACTGCAAGCTTCAATGGGACAGGAACTGAGTTGAGTGAGTTCTCTCTACAGCGGTGCAGAATTAGTGACACTATATAAATAGCTGATGATGACTTGCCGTGGTGTCTTCGAGTCTTCCAGGTCTTCCAACCGGTGGCGCCTCTTCGGCGATCCCCGCAGTCTTCTTGGCAGGGGCGCTCTTAGCCCTTACAAGGGCTTACCGCTGATGATCTGCTCTTTTTCTTGATCGCGACGTCTTCTGACTTGCGCGGCATCTTCTTCTCTTGCTGCGCCGTCTTCTCCGTCGTCTTCTCGTGACAGGGTAGCTCCTAACCCTTAAAAGGACTCCCTTCCACTTCCACCAGCGTCTCTGGCTTCTTTGCTGCTTGACATCCTCTTCTGTCTGCTCCGCCGGCGAACTGAAATGAAAACGATGGCACTCAGCAGCTTAAATAGTCGCAGGCGTGCTGGCAACGCGGCGAGGCCTGATTGGCCAACAATTTAAATGGCCGGAGGTGAGCCCGAATTGGCTCACCTATCCAGCCCTGATTGGCTCACTCACCCTCTGCTGCCAGGACCTGCAGGAAGACAAGAGGAGTACTCACCACTGGAACGCAGGACTGGTGTGTAGTTTTCAATCTCTTCTCTCTTCGCCCTCTTCACGGGAACTTCCTCGGGGCACATCTTCTTCGCCCTCTTCCTGAACACGGCATCTGCTGGGCACATCTCCACACCTCATCTGGAAGATGCAATTTTGCATCTTGACAAAACCAATGTTGCACTGTGAGGGGCAAATTTAAAATTCGTGGACAGATTTGGGAGTTGGGAGGATGAACTTGTCCTAGGTTAAATCTAAATTGCCATATAAAAATAAAGCATCTCAGTATCTGTGTGCCCCATGCTCACACTGCCACAGTTTCCCTGCATGCATTTACACCTCCTTGCATTGCAGCGTGGTTTGTCCAGGTGCAAATTTGCTCCCTTTAGCTGGATTTGCTCCTAGATGAGGCTTATAATGAAGGTATCAGCTGTCACAAATAAACAATGTAGTATACTTCATCCTGTGTACAGGAGGAGTAACATGGTTCTGATATAGTCTCAGTCTTTTCAGTCCACAATATCTGATTATTAAATTCTCAAAGTTTATTAACACTTGTTAAAAACTTTCAAAATTTTACATTTATTTGCAAAATATCTTTAAAATATAGTTGAAAAGAATGTGATGAAAGAGTAAAGAAAAGTGAAATTATAATAATTGAAACATCAACCTTAGAGGTTCCTAATATTTCGAATCAGTAAATATTATATATGATCTTTTTCTGTCTTAATGGTACAGATCCTTTTTTTGTTTGTTAACTCTTATGTTCAATTTTGATACTTAGAGGATGAAGCCTTTTCATTTGTTTATTAATCCATAGCAAGAATCTTATTATCGGATTAGTTTTTCTATCAATACAGTCTCTACTAGTTGTGTAGGAATAAAATTCACTTATTAATATAAGGAGCTCAGTTCAGTTTCTATCGCTGAGTCATATATTCCATTTGTGCTTTTCACACACTATTTAGTGATCGTCTTTCTCTGATAAAATTTAGCTTAATCCAGATGATGTCATCCGCACCATCGTGTATACATGTCGCATATACATGTCGCACTGTGAGCAGGGCCGGATTAACCCTAGGGCTAACTGGGCTACAGCCCAGGGGCCTCAGGCATCCAGGGGACCCTTGAAAGTGCTCAGCAGCATTATTGATCGGTCAGGGGCGGGGGCGTCCCCGGCGCGAATAATGCTGCTGAGCACTTTCACTGCAGTCCTTCCCCGGCGCGCTGTAGTCTCCTTACTGAAGAGATCTCGTGAGTCTCACTCTCACGAGATTTCCTCAGTAAAGAGCATGCAGCGCGCCGGGGAAGGACTGCAATACCAGGAGGAGGTAAGTGCCTTGGGGGTGGCTCGGCTCACCGGGGAGGAAGGGGGGGCGGCTCGAATCACGGGGGGGGGGGGGGGGCTCGCGTGGGAATGGAGGCCCCCTTAGCCCAGGGGCCTCCATTCCCTTAATCCGGCCCTGACTGTGAGTGATGGAGGATGTCTCTAATGGGTATTAATCAATTCTATTACGTTGTGTTACAACCACCATAATAACATAGGGCCTGATTCATTAAGGATCTCAACTTAAAAAACTTCTTATTTCAGTCTCCTGGACAAAACCATGTTACAATGCAAGGGGTGCAAATTAGTATTCTGTTTTGCACATAAGTTAAATACTGACTGTTTTTTCATGTAGCACACAAATACTTGATAGCTTATTTGTACACTGAAATTTAAAGTTGATATTTGTGTGCTACATGAAAAAAGTCAGAATTTAACTTATGTGCAAAACAGAATACTAATTTGCACCCCTTGCATTGTAACATGGTTTTGTCCAGGAGACTGAAATAAGAAGTTTCTTTAGTTAAGATCGTTAATGAATCAGGCCCTTAGATTTTATTGTATGATCAACTTGTTCTAATTTATCAGGAATTGCCCTTATATGTTGGGGGAAACAGCAATTATATATTGTATCCTCATGTTAGGCTGACGGTCTGATCACTAACTCACAGAACAGATGACAGAGGTCTTCACCTACAGCGGCCGGCCGTCTTTTTCTTAGAGCTTTATATGCTCACCGGTACTTAGATGCCCCCAGGACTTAGCTCCAGGTGTAGTGTGGGTTGGTAATACAGGCCCGTAGCGGCAGGCCAGGAGGCAGCGGATAGTCAGACGGTAGCCGAGGTCAAGGGTCACAAGCAAGCAGAGTGGTCAGTAAACACGCCAAGGGTCAGGGTCACAGGCAAAGTAGCAGAGTCCAAGGTACAGGCCAAAGGGTCAGGATCACGGACAAACAGGCAAGGTCCAAAGTACAGGCAGAAGGTTAAAACAGTAAATCCCAAAGCAGAGTATCCACAGGAACTGGGTCCAACAGACAGACAGGAGCAGGTCAGCAAACTTGGTAAGTAAGCGCTACAACCGGCAGGGAGGCTAAGCCCTCTCTGCCTAATATACTGACACCAACCAATCAGGGCTCAGCCCTGTAATCATACACAGGCCAGGGTTAATTAAATAAGTGTCAGATTAATCAGCCCACAGGCTGGGGAAGACTAGACGTCGGGGAGAAGCAGAGAGAGTGGCGGCAGTGCCCGCGGCCGCTGCGGCTCCTAACACCTCATAGTTGTTTATATCTTATTCTATACTTTGCTGCCCTACATTATTTAGTAGTAACCTTACTATTGTAGGTTACAGTTATTCCTATGGCATTATCCTTATTGTGTTAAATATACCAAGATGAAACACTGGTTCCACCTCTTATTATAAAAGTTCTACAATGCACTTATGTAGCATATTTATACCATATGATTCACGGATTTCTATTCTGCTATCATGGTTCAGATTTAGTGGGCTATGTCGCTTCTATTCTGAGTTTAAACCCACCATGACCGTAATACTGGACACAAATGTGACGGGCTGAATGACATGGATTTGGTTTAAATCCAGTTCAGCCAATGATCTTGAACGCTTCATACACCCCGTGTTTGGGGTTTTAGATCCGCTGTGATAATTATTGTATTTCTTAAGACCGGTGTCACGTATTTCACAGGAATTACCATTGACTGGTGTTGGCGCTACTAAACTGGGGGGCGTGGAGTCTAACGCACCCCGGTGTTCACCAGGGACCCCCGCAAGGAGGTATGGACTACACTGCGTGAGGTGCACAGGTCGCGGTTCTCTCAGATAGTCACCAGTGCAGCGTAGAAAAGCGTAGTCAGACAGACCGGATCGGAAACAAGGAAGCGTGATACCACAGAGATAAGCGAGTGAATTGTCGGGAACGGTCCAGTACGGGCAGCAAGGTACAGAGGGGAAATCCAAGAGGAGAGTCAAGGCAAGCCGAAATCAGTAACCAATAAGCAGTAATAAACACAGGAACGCTGGAGTGGTGAGAACCCTAATGGTGCCAGAGTGAGGTTTAAATACCTGGGGACAGATGCTGATAGGAGGGAGGATTTCCGGGGATCAGACACAGCTGAGCATCGGCTATGGAGAGCGTGTCCCGTTGCAGCGCATGCGCGCGCTGCATTGTCAGGAGGCCGGAAGGACGTCCCCGTTGATAGGCAACGGGATGGGAGAGAACCACAGAAGGTGAACGTTTCCTATGTGGGGTGCGGAGGCGGCGCCTGACAACCGGGCTCTACTGTCCCTGAGCAGGGTCCTCCAGAGCATCTGAATACACATCGCCAGGCGTCCCCCCCCCTCACTGCCGGATTTATAGCAGCCGGATGGGCTGGTAAGCAGATAGTTACACCCATGCTACGCAGTAAACAATGCTCTGAGGTCGGCGTTACAACTAGTTGAAGCTGGGCGCTATTGTTTAGGGGGCGCCAAAATACTATATGAGTGACATATTGTAACTCATTCAGTGTTTTTATTAACGCTGTGGCCCCCCCACACTGAGCACCGGCCACTGTCATGGAGGAGTGACAGCCGGCAGCTTCTTACATGTGAAGCTGCTGCTCCTCCAGCTGCGGCGCTGGGCTATGATGTCACAAACCAGTGCCACCCCTCCCAGAAGAAGGGGAGAGGGGGTCTGGTCTCTTTAACACGCTAGTACTATGGGTAATGGTAACTCATTTTCTGCGTACATAAATAACAACAATAATACGTAATAACAACCTCATTTACGAAGCGCACTAGATACGTACTGCACTCGGCCTCGCCAGCTTTTCCTCTGCTCTTGAGTGAGCCTAGGTGTACGAAGAGGCAGAAGGATCTAAGCTGCACTGTGGGAACTTCACACCAACATTCAGCCTTCTGCCACTTAACAATTACCCCTTTCATTAAATCACAGGCGACTTGGCAAAAATCTAGACGCACTCGCATAAATCGAGGAGCACAGCAGGAACAAGGCTGGGAGTTTACGCTGCCCCCAAGTCTGCTCTGAGATTCACAAATCCCAGCAGCATCTCTACCATATGAACATTTACACGTTGGACACTAGAGGGCGCTACGGTCTAAGAAGCGAGACGCGGTGTCAGACTGTCACAGTCAATGAACCAATAATGTGACTGCAAAATGTAAAATAAAACATATCTTGGAAACAAAAACCTACAGTTAATTTCCTTAACAGACTCCTGTCAGGCTGGAAGTGCAGTATCTCATTATGTGTAATATAAACCCATAAATACGTTGTAGAGCTGGAACTGTTAATCTGCAGTGATACACTTTCCAGAATTGTATCAGACAAGAACTACTGAGCGTACTATTTATGTATCATTTATGGTGTTATTGGATAATAGGTTGGGAGATTTGTGTTTTGCTTATTGCGTATTCATTCCAGCAGACCGGTTACCGCGGGCAAAGGATCCTGCCACAATAACTTGGCAAACGGACAACAGTGGAGAAATTTAAACTGGATGGGAAATACAAAATGGCCATAAGTATTGGTAGAAGCAAAACATGACGCAGAGTCATCTGCAAACACCCGTGAAGCCATGAGTTAGAATACCATGAGCATGTTAGCCCTTAATGATTGCTTACAGGGTTTATTTTTCTGTTCATTATTTCAATGCACTATATCACCATCTATGTCTCTGTCATGTCGTCTTATACCCACATACGCAAACCACAGGGGTGTTTCTAGTGCCTGGAAACCCCCCTCCAAGCCTGGGGCACTGTATAATTGAGGTGGCTGGACCCTGCTCCCGCTTCACACAGCTCTGCTTGAAAAGGGAGAGCTGCGTGCACCTAACAGTAGTGCATGCAGCATTGTCCATGTATATTATGGGGATAGGAAGAGTTGGAGAGCAGCCAAGCACTGTCTAACATTACAGCCACGCCCCCATGCATGCTGGCCACGCCCACTGGTGGCGTGGTGTGGAAACCCCCCTCTACAAATCCTGCGTTTGCTCCTGACCCGTGTGAATTACGTCAAATCATGGTTTAGTCAGTAATACTGGTCACATTATACACTGCGATGGACACAATTTTCAGTCACGATTTGCCACCCAAAAAGATGCTCCTCAGTTCTGCAGCATTCACAGTAAAGTATTAGCGTGGTTGGCTAAAAGAGGGATCAGTCTGGGCGGATCAGGACATAGACAAACGTTATCCCGATTTCATCTACAATGTTAGGAGGTCAAATGGTATTTTTTATATGTTAAGTTTAATATATGAAAAAACAAGTTGTTTTCTTTAAAGTACAAGTATGTTCTTTAAATATAAGAACATTGGATGTGGGGGAGAGGTCCCAGTTGGAAGTTTAAACAACAACTAAATGATTCCTTGTCCGTATGTCCGGTAGAGAAACTGTTGGGGGAAGCGTTTGCTTCGTTGCTCAGTTTGCAGCGACATTTGGCCTGAAGTGTTCTCGGTCCTATCTCAACCACGCAGCAGAATCATCTGACCATCCTTGTCCTCATTGCAGCTTCATTCATAGGCTATAACCTCAGCAAAAAGCCAGTTTATAACTCTAGTGCACAAAGACTTTCCGCAGAATGTCGAAGTTTGAAGACTGAACCACTGGAACTTGGCGTCTCTGCAAATGGCCTATTCTGCCGCCAAATTTAATTTGGGCTACATTGCGCTGTAGCCTATCCGGGGTTGCTGTAGTATCCGGGGCTGCTTCACTATATAACTCTGTATGTAGTATTTAATAAACAGTAGAACTGTTTCTGCTATTGAGATTGAGGGGGGAAATAATACCTGTATTTGGGAAAGATTTCTATTTGTGAACTAATGTAAACATACAGAGAAAGCAAAGCCTGGCCTCCGAGCGTTAGATCATCCTGCTTCTTAATAAACCGTAACCAAGATGAGGTGTTATAGACTACATCTCACAGTGAATGCATTAGGAATCTGGGGGAGTGAAGCAGATCCGAGGTCCAGGTTCCAGCCGCTTGCTCCAGCTCGCACTCTGCAGCCCGCCCTCTTCTCATCGGAGGAGTAAAGATTAGCAGAGAAATGGCCAACGTGCTTCTGGCTCTAAGTCTTGGATCGCTGCCAAGGGTAAGCTACATGATGTGATTCAGTTTACACAGCTAATATGTAAGGTTAATGGCACCTGGAGGGCACATCAGCTGCTGGGTACAGACGGCGGAAATACACTAAGGGAAAAGAGACAGAAAACCGCCCGTTAAAAAAGAAAAGGATTTTTCATTCCGCTATCTACTTTATAGCAGGTATCATAACCCGTAAATAACTACAAGTATCTGCTGATTTTGAGCAAAATCACTCTGTGGATGCCCAGAACCGGACCATACCCCAGTAACTGCAGCCATGTCCGCTCTATCTACGTACGGAAAAGACATTTACTACGCATGCGATTTCGGGGAGTGAACAAGGCGTGGAGTGAACGGGGCGGAGAAGAGGCGTTTGGCCGTAGTCAATTTACAGTAAGGGCGTACCAAGCGCACGCAGCCGCGTCTGAATCCAGTTTTGGGCATCTCAAAGTTACTTGTTTTTCTGCCGTATCTCTTGCACCAGATACAGGGCCAGTCTAAGTCTTGGGTGAGTTCTAATATCATTTCATTGTTCATTAGGAAACTTGTTCATTATAAAGAATAACACACCACCTACTATAATTTATTCTGGACATTAGAAGTCACCTCTGATGCACATGACCTGTGTAAAAGAAATCAGCCTTCAGTCTCGTATCTTTATATAGCCACCGGACTCCTTGGTGACTATCAATATCCTTACAGTTTACAGTATTCAGTCTTTTTATAATGTGTATTGGAATTTAATAATGTGATTCTGAGATGGGTTAGTTCTGTGGCATCTACCCTGACTGCCACTTTCCAAAGTGCTCCAGGAAATAAGATTCCACATTGTGTGCCATAGCTCCAACATTTGTTCCATATTGAGATTGATAATAAACGTTATCTTATAAAGCTGTACGATTTCAGCGATTCTTCTGCACTAATAAGTACTTTAAATGCATTGGAAACATGCTTAGATGCTACTAAAACATGGTTGATTTGATAAACATTTGGTTGAGTCATTTTTAAACATTAGTTTATTTTATATTCAGGAGAAATCCAGACAAATATTGTTTTCAGTGAACCTTGTGCCCACATCTAGTAGAACAGCGAAAATCTAGTGCAAGCTCGTAACTGCGGTGGAATGGATGGCCAGCCACACAACGCACACAAGCTCATCACTGCGGCTGAATGGATGGCCAGCCACACAACGCACACAAGCTCATCACTGCGGCTGAATGGATGGCCAGCCACACAACGCACACAAGCTCGTCACTGCGGCTGAATGGATGGCCAGCCACACAACGCACACAAGCTCATCACTGCGGCTGAATGGATGGCCAGCCACACAACGCACACAAGCTCGTCACTGCGGCTGAATGGATGGCCAGCCACACAACGCACACAAGCTCATCACTGCGGCTGAATGGATGGCCAGCCACACAACGCACACAAGCTCGTCACTGCGGCGGAATGGATGGCCAGCCACACAACGCACACAAGCTCATCACTGCGGCTGAATGGATGGCCAGCCACACAACGCACACAAGCTCATCACTGCGGCTGAATGGATGGCCAGCCACACAACGCACACAAGCTCGTCACTGCGGCGGAATGGATGGCCAGCCACACCAAGCACACAAGCTCGTCACTACAGCTGAATGGATGGCCAGCCACACAACGCACACAAGCTCGTCACTGCGGCTGAATGGATGGCCAGCCACACAATGCACACAAGCTCGTCACTGCGGTGGAATGGATGGCCAGCCACACAACACACACAAGCTCGTCACTGCGGCGGAATGGATGGCCAGCCACACAACGCACACAAGCTCGTCACTGCGGTGGAATGGATGGCCAGCCACACAATGCACACAAGCTCGTCACTGTGGTGGAATGGATGGCCAGCCACACAACGCACACAAGCTCGTCACTGTGGCTGAATGGATGGCCAGCCACACAACGCACACAAGCTTGTCACTGCTGCAGAATGGGTGGCCAGCCACACCAAGCACACAAGCTCGTCACTGCAGCTGAATGGATGGCCAGCCACACAACGCACACAAGCTCGTCACTGCGGCTGAATGGATGGCCAGCCACACAACACACACAAGCTCGTCACTGCGGCGGAATGGGTGGCCAGCCATACAACGCACACAAGCTCGTCACTGCGGTTTAATGGATGGCCAGCCACACAACGCACACAAGCTCGTCACTGCGGCGGAATGGGTGGCCAGCCACACAACGCACACAAGCTCGTCACTGCGGTGGAATGGATGGCCAGCCACACAACACACACAAGCTCGTCATTGCGGTGGAATGGATGGCCAGCCACACAACGCACACAAGCTCGTCACTACAGCTGAATGGATGGCCAGCCACACAATGCACACAAGCTCGTCACTGCGGCTGAATGGATGGCCAGCCACACAACGCACACAAGCTCATCACTGCAGCTGAATGGATGGCCAGCCACACAATGCACACAAGCTCGTCACTGCGGCTGAATGGATGGCCAGCCACACAACGCACACAAGCTCGACACTGCAGCTGAATGGATGGCCAGCCACACAACACACACAAGCTCGTCACTGCAGCTGAATGGATGGCCAGCCACACAACGCACACAAGCTCGTCACTGCGGCTGAATGGATGGCCAGCCACGCAACACACACAAGCTCGTCACTGCGGTGGAATGGATGGCCAGCCATACAACGCACACAAGCTTGTCACTGCGGTTTAATGGATGGCCAGCCACACAACGCACACAAGCTCGTCACTGCGGCGGAATGGGTGGCCAGCCACACAACGCACACAAGCTCGTCACTGCGGTGGAATGGATGGCCAGCCACACAACACACACAAGCTCGTCACTGCGGCGGAATGGGTGGCCAGCCACACAACGCACACAAGCTCGTCACTGCGGTGGAATGGATGGCCAGCCACACAACACACACAAGCTCGTCACTGCGGCGGAATGGGTGGCCAGCCACACAACGCACACAAGCTCGTCACTGCGGCGGAATGGGTGGCCAGCCACACAACGCACACAAGCTCGTCACTGCGGCGGAATGGGTGGCCAGCCACAAAACGCACACAAGCTCGTCACTGCGGCGGAATGGGTGGCCAGCCACAAAACGCACACAAGCTCGTCACTGCGGCGGAATGGGTGGCCAGCCACACAACGCACACAAGCTCGTCACTGCGGTGGAATGGATGGCCAGCCACACAACGCACACAAGCTCATCACTGCGGCTGAATGGATGGCCAGCCACACAACGCACACAAGCTCATCACTGCGGCTGAATGGATGGCCAGCCACACAACGCACACAAGCTCATCACTGCGGCTGAATGGATGGCCAGCCACACAACGCACAGAAGCTCGTCACTGCGGTGGAATGGATGGCCAGCCACACCAAGCACACAAGCTCGTCACTGCAGCTGAATGGATGGCCAGCCACAAAACGCACACAAGCTCGTCACTGCGGTGGAATGGGTGGCCAGCCACACCAAGCACACAAGCTCGACTGCGGCTGAATGGATGGCCAGCCACACCAAGCACACAAGCTCGACTGCGGCTGAATGGATGGCCAGCCACACCAAGCACACAAGCTCGTCACTGCAGCTGAATGGATGGCCAGCCACACCAAGCACACAAGCTCGTCACTGCGGTGGAATGGATGGCCAGCCACACCAAGCACACAAGCTCATCACTGCGGTGGAATGGATGGCCAGCCACACCAAGCACACAAGCTCGTCACTGCGGTGGAATGGATGGCCAGTCACACCAAGCACACAAGCTCGTCACTGCGGTGGAATGGATGGCCAGTCACACCAAGCACACAAGCTCGTCACTACAGCTGAATGGATGGCCAGTCACACAACGCACACAAGCGCGTCACTACGGCTGAATGGATGGCCAGCCACACCAAGCACACAAGCTCGTCACTACAGCTGAATGGATGGCCAGTCACACAACGCACACAAGCTCGTCACTACGGCTGAATGGATGGCCAGCCACACCAAGCACACAAGCTCGTCACTGTGGGACAGAGTAAGACAACAGTGCAAGTTGGATTAATGTGTTCAGTAAAGGATTTTGTGTGTTGTATTCTTCATACACTTCACTCACTGCATGCTGAAGGGAGTGAATCAGAGACACGGCTGGGATACTAAGGGTTAATATATCAGCCTGTGTTTCTCTCCCCATCCAGAATATTCCAGTGTCACACCCATGACATTCCTTCCAGCATCATCCTCACCTCTCCTATCACGCGTGTGCGTGTTTTATTTATCACAATAAGCGCTGCTATTCCTCCGCACTAACATCTTCCATCTGTTCCAGGACTCCTCACAGTCTGATATGTTATAATTACATTATATCACAGCTTATATACGGAGACCAGACACTCACAACCCAGATTAATGTCCTAACATATCAAACACATGATTATTCACAACACATATATGTAACAATATTTAAGTGAACTCAATCGGACTCATGGGAAATGCTAAGGGTAAGAATTGTATAATTGTTCTTTTCATTTTCACTTTTATTTTGCAATTGATGTTATCCTAAAAGGTATTTATTTTAAAAACTCTGCAAGTTGTATTTTATTTTATTCAGGGCCGTCTTTCCCATTGGGCACCATGGGCAGGTGCCTGGGGGCGCTGCAGCCCAGGGAAGCCCGTCAAAGGCAGCGCAAGAAAAAAAAAACCTGGAAAAAAAAAAGATGAAAATGCTTACCTTGCGGTCAGCTGGCGATCCGGCTCCCTCCCTTGTCTCCTCCTCCGTGCGGCGCTCGCAGTGCATGTCGGGCGTGACATCATCACGCCCGCCCGACATCCATTGCGGAGCGCGACGGAGTAGGAGACCAGGGAGGGAGCCGGATCGCCAGCTGACCGCAAGGTAAGTATTTTCATCTTTTTTTTTTTCAGGTTTTTATTTTTAGGGTTTTTTTTTTCAGGTTTTTTTTTTTCTTGCGCTGCCTCTGACGGGCCCCCCTGGGCTGCCAAGGCCCATATATGTAATCATTTTTTTTTTTCATATATATATATATATATATATATATATATATATATATATATATATATAGGGGCCCCGGTGCACTGCTTTGCCCGGGGGCCCAAAATGTTGTTAAGAGGGCCCTGATTTTATTGAAAGCAAAGGTTATTTAGCCCTAGCTGCGCACTTCTGCTAGTCTGTAAAATTATATATTTTACTTTACATCTGCATCCATACTTAAGTGGTCTTGTACCTTCAGATAACTTTAACTTACTGTCTTATGTACGCCCTCCTACAACTTTTACATCTGTGGCACATCAATTTTTGAGCAGCTTACAGACTAGACTAATTGTCCTCTATGAAGAATTACACAGGGAACACTGGAATGCATTGATCATAGAATATTATTACATTGCATGTTGACGTTATTAAGTACCCCTTGCAATGTTAGTAGTTCCTCCACTGCTGTCTTGAGGCTTCACTGCGCATGCTCAGAAGAGGAGATCTTGGGCAACGGGAGGGCGGACCACATCGCTGAGCCACCCCAAAAATTTGTTACAGGGCTCGTCTCCTGGTCTGGGGCCAGGTTTATATGTGCATGCCCCATTTGTTGTGTTTTGTATTGCTGCCACTTATACAGCAAACTCAGGAATCCTAGACAGCAGTGTGTTTCTGCTCTCCAGACTGCAGAACAGAACCATGCCCCCTGCCCACCAGTTTTTCCCTCACATGCCCCCCTGCCCGCCAGCTTTTCCCTCTCATGCCCCCTGCCTGCCAGCTTTTCCCTCACATGCCCCCCTGCCCGCCAGCGTTTCACTCACATGCCTCCTGCCCACCAGCTCTTCCCTCACATACCTCCCAGTTCACCAGCTTTACCCCCTGCCCGCCGGTGGTGCCCCCCCCCCCCAAATCCTGGCGCCCTAGGCAGTTGCCTTAAGCTGCCTAATAGCAGAGCTGCTAATGAAGCGCCACTTGTCTGTATGAACTGTAACCAGTAAGGCTATTGTAGAGGCACCTCAAACATTTATTATTAGATTTTGTATTGTGCGTTTGCGAGAGAAATTTAATCACCAAATGAACTTGGTGTGTCATTCAGCACTGGGTTGGTAGTGCAATGTGGTAGGTTCTGGCGTGTGTTTGTGTGCGTGTGTGTGTGTCTGTGTGTATAGATATGAGATAGATAGAGTTGTTACTGAACCTGCAGGGGCACCTATCCATGTAACCACCCCCTGTATCCTGGGTAGGGAGGGCTGAGCTACAGTAAGTCTAGGTGTCGTATAAGGATCTCCAAAGAAAGATGTCAGGGACAATGCATCGGCACCCCCTACAGGTGGACAAGAGGGCTACACTTATATATTTGTGAATGGTCTTAGCAGATCTTTTATGTAAGATAACTGGTACTAAATATTCATTTAATAAAGCACTTTGCACAAACAAATTCTGTTTATTTAAAAAATGTGAGCAGACAATAGATCCACTATCACCAAATGCTTCTGCGCAGCCGTTGAGGAAATCAGAACTTAATCAGGTCACCCAGGTTTAACAAGAATCAGCGCTTGATGTGAATGCTCCATCTGCTGCCTAAGAACTGGTGAATAAGAAGATAATTACATTTTGCAGGTATGATAATGACACAAGCCAGTCACAGAATACAAATAATAGCAGCACATGTGGTGGGATTAGTGGTAAGAATACTGGCAGCTGCATTATCAGAACAATTCACACCTGAGAAGATAGCGGCCAACACGCAAGCTGCTTCCACATAAAAGAGTGTTTGTGATATATGAGTTTATTAATGTCATGTTCTACATAGAGCAACGTGAGGAGACTGGTCTGGATATACTGCAGGGATTGGGATCAGTGATGCAGTCCTCCGCAGCATTGTAGCAGGGCAAGAGCAAATCACAATCTTACACCCTTTCAGACCCATTATTTATAGCGCCATCCATGGAAACAGCAGAGGAGTCCATGGGCAATTTTCAAAAGTTTGGCTCAGGTCTGCGGACTATACCTCCGCATGTGTGAACAGCAGCTGTCTATAGACACTGAGATCAATGATCTCCATGTCTGCAGTATTTTCAGGCAGTTTTCTCTCACCTTGTGCCATCTTGAACGCGGAGTGAGATGATTCTCTGGATAATAGCACTAAAGAAGCGTTGCTTTTATCTCACAACTGGGTCTGGTGACTTCATTCTGCCCTAGAAAAGTAAAGCAAGAATATAATTCTGGTCCTGTCATTGGGTGACGGGGCAATGTATTTACGCTTATCTTTGTCCTGATTTTCTTAGGGGATATAATCATAGACAGTATATTGCATACATTCACTAAATCCGGACAGTAGTGGGATATGCCCCCTTGCCATGTTGAGCGGGCACCACACACCTTCCACAGTTAAGCATGGCAAACATTTTTAAATCATGCCCCCTTTTTGTGTGCGCGCTGCGTTGTCCCAACTTTCACGGGGACAATCCTGGGTGGTACAATATTACCAGGGTGCGTTCTGTTCACAGATGTAATAAGGATCATTGAATTGATGGCACATAATCATAGCTTATAAATAAACCCATGATGGACAATGACCACAGGGCAATAGGGCTGATCCAGTAACAATGCATATAAAATGTACACAACTGGCATCAATCCTAGCAGCCAATCAGTGATTGGCTTTTATCAGTTGACTTGAAAATAGACAGTAAAAGGAGGTGTCTGATTGGTTGTTTAGTGTAACCTTTGCATCTGAATACAATGTTAGTAACTGTGCCCTAATGAATGTAAATAGCCTGTAATCCTTTTTGCAAACAACCAATGAGCATGTACGTCCTTCAATATGGGCATCAATGATTTCCAGAATGCGAGGAACTTTTCCAGGTAAGGGGTTTGGCATAATGGTGATACTCAGACTGCCTGGCAGCTGGAGGGGGAGAGTTACCATTGCGCCGGCCATAGTCACATGCGTGACCAGGCCTACAAGCTTACGCACACTGCCCTGGCTTCCATTTACTTTTGTGAATGAAATAATATTATATGTATGTATATATATATATATATGGACACAGGAGAGTTTTTTGGAGATTAATAAATATAGCCCTAAGAGTAATACACACTAATACATATGTAAAAATGACCCCTGCCTTTCCCCACACTCCCGGTGGCACCCCTTCCTACATTACATTGTTTAGCAGAGCTCCTCATAGTGCACAAAATAAACACTGAGCAGCAACAACTCAGAAAGTGGGTGTGGTCATCATGTAATGGGGCATGGTCACACCATGATGGGGGCGTGTCTGGTGCTACAGATGGGCTCCCCTGCTCCCCTACCCTAACAATACAAATATAAGGCTATAGTATTATTCTTTTTTTTTTTTTTAAGTAATTTTTATTAGGGGTTTTTTCAAAACAAAACAATGAGTTTAAAACATACCAAGAGAATGTATAAACATACTGTATACATATGAAACTCAAATGATTACACACAATAGTAAGAAAGACTTAGATAAAGTATTATTCTATAGCATGCTCTATACACTTGAATAAATTATACTGCAATATCCTAAATAATAAAGGCGTTTAATGCACCATTTTCTCCCTTTGTCTCTTAGCTTGGTGGCCGTGTGTTACACAGTAAGCACAAGTGATGTTATTGTCTGTTAGAGTTCAGCTGTTGTACCCTCCTGGGAGCTGGTATTCAGAGCCATCCGGGGACACGGATAAGAGCTGAACTGATTATAAAGCCATTCTCTGCTAATAAGTCTAGATAATAAATGTGAATCACTGATCTCTGCAAGACCTTCAGATAAGCAAATCATTACAAATTAGACTTTACGGCGGATGTAACTGATACTATATTGTATTTCACTGAGTCTTCTCGGTGGAGAAATTTTAGCTTCCTTAACTTCCTTCAATTAAAGATAATATAATTTATATAACAGAGAGACCAGGTAATGAATCGGGACTTCAGAGTCACCCGCATCTTGTGGAAAAGTAAGTAATGGCAGCTATATACACTGGGATATCGCATAATACGGAACCACGTATTGCCCCAAAAGTACTGCAACGCCCGATGACTGTCCGATAGGTCATTATCTGACATATTCCTAAATATGGTGGGAAGATGGGGACAGACGGCCCTTATTGGACAGTGATTGCGGTTATCTGACCACTATGATGCCAGAATTGACCAATTGGCCGGGTCTTGCCCTAAGTGTATGGCCGAACTGAACACTAACACAGTCGCCAGCATTTACACCAACCAGCTTAATTAGAACTCAGACAGATTGCTAATGAGCAGCAATAACACTCAATATGGGGCCTATTGATGAAACTAAAAAGTGTGTTCTGACGTTTTTGAGGATTAACCTTAAAATTCTTATTTACTATCACTGCATCGCAGCAGATATCATAGATATCGGCTGCTTTGTATATCTCTTCGCTTTACTGAGCAGTCCCCATAACAGTGTATGGGCACTGCTCATTATCGCTATTACTAAAGATGAAGCTGGCGTACATCATCATAACTGAAAAGTTTCCGTGCTGTCAGCTCTGCTCTGAAGAGCAGAGCTGGACAGCGCGTATGTGGAGGGATCACATGATCCCTCCCTGTCACTGATCACATGATCCCTCCCTGTCACTCACCGCTCTCTCTCTGCAACTGTACAGTGCAGAGAAATTTGTGCACATGCCCGAGGTTTTCAGTGGGCGCATGCGCACCGGAGTGAGAAGAGGACCCCCTGTGGATCGCATACTTCTTCGGAAGTGAAGAGGCTGTGGTAAGTGTGTTTTCCACTTCACAGGAACAGCAGTTTTTCGGAGCTGCTGTTCCTGTGTTGCTTTTTTCATAAATATGAGAAATAGTTCACCTTATCGAATGCAGAATGTGAAATGCGCATACACGGTTAAAGTGTGTTACATGCTCTTAGGATTTGACCCGATTTGTCTTTTGAACAAAACACAATCTTGCTACAGCGTTGTGGATCCAAAGTAGACAGATTTTGGGTTAAGGCTCAATAGACCTAAGCCAAGGGGCACCAGAAGCTGAAGGAGGAGAAACATCCCTATGCAGTGCAGGAGAATTATGTTACCTCAATTACCGCTGAGCAACCAGTGACCAGAGGGCTGGATGAAGGGCAAGTTAGAGGTCAGATCCTCATCTCTGCCGCTCCTGCAATAATATACTTGGGCATAGACTAGCTATAAAGCCAGAACTCAGTTCCTCTGTCACTTGTTATCCCTGTTGTGGTCCTGAAGTGTAGACCAGTATAGTATTAATGCTCCATTAGTTCCAAAAAGTGTCTGTGGGATTTCTATGTATCTTAACTTGTGTTGCATAATGAATTATATGCATATTGGGGCAGCACGGTGGCTCAGTGGTTAGCACTTCTGCCTCAAAACGCTGGGGTCATGAGTTCAATTCCCAACCATGGCCTTATCTGTGTGGAGTTTGTATGTTCTCCCCGTGTTTGCGTGGGTTTCCTCCGGGTGCTCCGGTTTCCTCCCACACACCAAAAACATACTGGTAGATTAATTGGCTGCTATCAAAATTGACCCTAGTCTGTCTGTGTGTATGTGTGTGTGTATGTTAGGAAATTTAGACTGTAAGCTCCAATGGGGCAGGGGCTTATGTGAGTGAGTTCTCTGTACAGCACTGCAGAATCAGTGACAGAGGGACTGAGTTCTGGCTTTATAGCTAGTCTATGGCTAAGTATATTATTGCAGGAGCGGCAGAGATGAGGATCTGACCTCTAACTTGCCCCTCAACCTTTTTGTTGTTTTACAAAATTTCAATGGATGAATCAGCAAATATAGATATGGACACAATTACGTTACACCTGCAACCTCTAAACTGCAAATTGTGATATTACCACGACATATGCCACGTAAGAGTGAGGTATTTTCCCGTAAAAGGTCTCTGAAAATTCTAATTAAAAGTGATCTAATTTACTTATTTTTAACAGGCCCTCTGGGTAATTAAATACAGTGAAACATTGAGCTGTTAGCAGAGCTGATTACGGATCAATAGAGACAGACTACCTGACGATGTTAATGGTCGGTGTTATTACGTGCAGGCACGAATGCAGTTTCAGTGGCGGTTTTGTGATTAGCGAGAAAATTGGAGCATTAAAATCCAGCAGGGAGCATAATTGTGTTTTATTAACCTAGACAGAGCAGATAATTGTATTTTCCACATTTCAAACTTTTAGAATCATAGGGAAACAAGAAAAGCTTAATTTTATTCAGTATCATCATGTGGCTTGAATTTTCAGGAGATGTACAATCTGTGATATGTACTATCTGCCTTAGTCTTAATGGCCAACTGATAGCAAACGTTTTCAAACACAGAATCCAACTTTCTTCACATTTCTCTAAACTACAGGTGTAAACATCCGATTGCTATATAGCGGCTGGCTGCGGATAAGCTGGGATTTGTGAAAAGGTCACCGAAACACAGACCTTAGGCAGAAAATGCGAAGAGGCGGCTTTCTGCTCACTTCATGTCATTGAAGTTTGTGGGGGCGGGGGGGGGGGGGGGTTAACACCTCTTTACTTATTTATGAAATCAAAATCAGTACAAGTAGACCACACAAAACATCTGGGGCCTGATTCATTAAGGATCTTAAATGAAGAGGTATCTTATTTCAGTCTCCTGGACAAAACCATTTTACAATGCAAGGGGTGAAAACTAGTTAAATACTGACTGTTTTTTCATGTAGCACACAAATACTTGTTTGTACACTGAAATTTAAAGTTGATCTTTGTGTGCTACATGAAAAAACAGTCAGTATTTAACTAGTTTTCACCCCTTGCATTGTAAAATGGTTTTGTCCAGGAGACTGAAATAAGATACCTCTTCATTTAAGATCCTTAATGAATCAGGCCCCTGAAGTCTAAGGTGAAAAGAGGTCAGAAAACGACTGAAAGGTACTCAAATATCCCAAACTGTTATTATAGAATGATAGAAATAAAGGGCACATATGTGGTGTCTTCTCCGTTAGTCCCCGGCATAGTGAGTTGATAATACCATGGTTTCCAAGTTGGATGATAATTAGGTACATACTTGTATTCCACTGAAGACATAAACCAGATTTGGTTCCATGCTTGTAGCGGGTTGGTCATGCTTTTCCAGTTCTTTGGCAATTTGAAATCTTGCTGCGTTACAGATATAATGAATCAATCTAAAGGATGATTCAAAAAAGTTATGGGCTTATTCATTAGTAAGATAAGAGGTTAGGCAAGGAAGCGGGTGATGGCTATCTGCTCGTTCAGGGTTAGGATCATCTTCCAGAATTGAGAGATTTTCGGACAATCTGACGAGGTGTTTAGGTAGTTACCAGTTCTCTCTTTCCAGTGTTACCCCCAAGTCTTTTTCCTATGAAGATATAGATGTCACTAGGGTTTGGGTGTCTGAGCATAACACAACCTGTAATTGAGGGTGGGTCGAGGCCTCTAATTATATGAAGGAAACGTCTGACACCTCTCTTAGTGCAGAGGAAGCGAAGTGGGCCTGGTTCAGAGTAGAACGCAAGCGGAAGCATAAATCGCGTGCAAGTGTATGCCTGTTACGAACTTACCTGCTCCCCGCCGCTCCGTCCGGATGCCGCACTTCCGGGTTCGGCGGTCACATGACCGCAACCCAGAGGCGGGGATTTTGAATCCCTGTCAGTATAAAAATCTCACTCTGACACTCGCTGAGTGTCAGAGCATCACTTACCTGTTCCTGGCTCCTGTGCTTCGTGGATTGCTGTGTCTTCCAGTCTCCAGTGTCTTCATGTGTGCTGATCTCTGCCTGTTAGACTATTCTGGCTCTCCAACCCCTGTGTACCGACCCGGCTTGCTGACTATCCCTCTATTCTTGTGACCCGTGTACTGACCCCGGCTTGATTGACTCCAAGTTGTCTCCTGATTCTGCCTGCCTCCATTCCTGTGTACCGAACCGGCTTGATTGACTCCGCATCTTCCGCTCCACTCTGCTGCACTACATCTTGGGGCGAACCTGAGGACCGCGACCTGCGACTCCTGGCAGCGAAGCCCACCCCGCCTTGCGGCGGTTCTTGGTGAACACCGGGGAGATCGTTAGACTCCGCACCTCAGGTAAGCCAGCGCTAATCAAGATTAGTAGCTGTAATCCAGTATCTGTTACAACAATGCCTATGTACGAGGATGTGTCTGGCTCAGAATCAGCAGCAGATGCATTTTCTTGACAACAGACACGCACCTCGGAGACTTACGTCCAACGTGGGAACATGTGCAAAAAGCTTTTATTTTATAACCAAACGCAATTGCTATGAAGTATCTTTTACACTTGAATAACCTAATACAGCGGGAGCAACTTCCCGACATGCATACAAAATCATTTATCTTTGTTATAGTATGCTCTGCAAATCCTTTTCTATGGCTGTGCGAATACTAAAGTCTCAATAAGCGTCTATGAATCATTCACATAACCTCTAATTACAAGCGGTTTGCTAGTTTGAGTGTCCATCATCATCCGCTACTTACACCAGCCCCTGACTACCTGCAAATAAAACTGCTTTTTCAGCCATACCTGTGACTACAATTCAGAAGGAATCCATATGGAATTGCACGAACACTCCCTTACTGTACATTGCCCACGGTACACCACCACTTCCATCCTCCGTCACGCCTCTTCAGGTGTACAGAGTCGTAAGTGCCAAAATGTCTGAATAGCCGCAAGTGTGTACGTTCACTTTCTGATCAGTGTGCAAAGATGCGCCACGAAAACGACCGTACTTCTCACTCTGAAAGAGGCCCAGTCTCCATAAAGGAGTGAGAGACGATGAATACATCACCTCAGCCCATCCTATAGTGAGTGCCGTGTAAGCCGATCTGGTCTGTGTTTTCTAGGTTGCTATTTTGGGAAATGTAAATCATCCCCCTCTAAGAAAGATGTTTCAATATAAACTAATTTTTCATCTCAGACTTTACATGCCAAGACATGATATGGCCTAATTGTCCACCATGATAATATTTGCAAACAAAATGGCAAACTCAATCCTCCTGAAACTACCGATTTAGACAGAATTGATCTCTTTAACCTGAGACTTTCTTTCTTTCTTACTTTCCAGCCAGTCTGTAAATAGCAGAATTCTGAGACAGGCAGGGGTTAATGCAGAGTAGTCTGGCATTTGTCTGATGGAGTGGACAGCTCATGGTAACTGATAGTGAGCAACCAGAATGTATTTGGCAGAGCTCAGAGTCAGACAGGCAGGGATCAGGAGTAGAGAAGACAGCAGAATCTTTTAAACAAGTCAGGGGTCAGGGAAGGTAGAGATATAAGAGCAGATTTGTTTAACAAAGCCAAGAGTCAGGAGTGGAGAAGACAGCAATTCCTATAAACAATCCAGGGCAAACACTGATAGCAGAACAGATCAGGATACAAGGCACACTAGGTCAAGCAGGAGCTATCACCAGCATTGGTATGCTGCCAGGAAGAGGTTTATAAAGGAAGCCTCACCAATCAGAACTGCATTATAATTAGCTGCATGAGTGCACCTGAGGCTGTCAGACTGAGAGCTGAATGAAACTTGTAACTGTTTGCCTAGCAAACGGCTGAATCAGTGAACTGCAGGAATGATCCTATACATAGTTATAGCAGTAATTGCACAGATGATAGATCAATCTAACAGGAGAGCTCCTATTTCTTAACAGCACCACTTGTGTTTTTAGTTTTATCACAATGTATTACTTACATATTGTAAACACTTATCCATAAGCTGGATCTTGGCTGTATGTTTTGCATATGTTTATTTTTTCCACATGATATGCAGTGGGGGGCAGGTGCCATAGAGAGCCACAGCGATGGAACAGGACACAAGACAACCTCAGGGGGTCAGACTGTATGTACGACCCATGTTGCTATGTCCCTGGATCACTACCCTAATCAGGACCAAACCACTGGTGTGTTGTATCTTTAGTTTACTATGCCCATTTTTTTTTTTTTACTAATTACCAACTGGCTGCCTGAATTTTTACTTATCACTCACTGTGCTTGACAACCATAATGATGATTTACTCTGTATGACAGTATTTGCACACCAGTAGGTAAGTGGACCAAAACAAATTAATGATGGGAGTTCTCACGGGCTCTCAAGTTACCCTACACCAAGTGTGGAGCTGGGTTTCGTAAACTCTGTTTTCTAACGTAAGAAAATCTACCAGAAGGAGGTAAAAAAAAAGCTGTCTGCGGAAAATGCACAGCTGCCGAGAGCCGGATCGTATGTCAGACTAAAGCAGAGACTAAGGCACAGCAATTATACTGCCCATTATGTTATGAATACTTCTTTTCCTGCTAAGACTCTCAGGGTCATGTCTGGAGACAAACTTAAAACAAGTTAGGGGCACTTAATCCATATTTATCATAAAAAAAGGAATACTTTGAAGGATAAATGTTCCAGTTTTGGCCCCAGGTGATTTCTCATGGAAGTAGATGCGAATCCTCCACAGGTGTCTGCAGCATGAATGACTCAGCAGGTCAACCAGCAATAATACTTTCCACTTACTGCTTGCTCCAGTGCGTCTCTCCATACAATATCTGGTTACTGTTTATACAGAGAATTCTTTACCTTTTTCTATTATTAATTTGCAGAAAATTTGTCTATTCATCTCTTTGGAGATCTGCAGCAATATGCTCTGTTTCAACTAGATAGATGTAAGGCAAAAAAATAGTAGTAAGTTTTCTCCTGCACAAACCATGTTACAGTGCAAGGGGTGCAAATTAGTTTATTATTTTGCACATAAGATAAATACCAGCTGTTTTTTATGTATCACACAAATACTTGATAGCTTTATTTGTACACTGAAATGTAAGGTTGATCTAGGACATGTCCTACACCAACTATAAATCTGTCCCCACATTTTAAATTTACCTCCCCCTCCAATGCAACATGGTTTTGACAAGGTGCAAAGTTACTCCCTTTTTTTTTTTGCTTTACTTTAATGAATCAGGCCCTAAGATCACATTGTTAATACTATATTTAAAGTGGAGTGTTTCAAATTGTGGGGTCGCTCTCCTAGGACCCTCTTCCTCTGCACTGTTGGGGTCACCGATAAAATTTGGCTCCCACAAGGGAAGGTCCTGTTTGCGAATAGGCCACAGTAGGGCGCTGCGTCCCCCCACCACTACAGTAATAAGGGATAACTTCCTACCGTTCAGACGGCTCATATATTAAAATGTTAAAGGGACAAGCTGCCATTATTTCACTAAGAACTTGGCATTATTGAACATTTCATTAATTGAAAGTGGTCCCAAAGGCAATATATTGTAAACGAGTGGACTATTCCGTAGTTTAGCTGCATCACGTAATCAGCTGAGGCAGTTGTACATTTATTCCAACGTATTAAGATAACAAAGTGGCAAATATCTAGATACAATAGGAGTGTCAAATCCAATTAGTTTTAAAACATGTACCCTACCCCATTCCTTATCCTTACCCATTGTACCCAAATCCCAAGCTAGAACCATTATGATTGTATCCAGAAAGGGAAATCATCATCATCATCATTTATTTATTTATATAGCACCAACATATTCTGTAGCCCCCCTGGGCTTGTGTCAGCATCCAGCATCCGGCCCCACCCTAGGGAGCGCCAATCCAGCATAAATAGATTTTTTGCAAAGTAATCATTCCTGCCAGAGGATCCAGTGAATGGTCCATCCATGGTAAGTACAATTTTGCCTTTCTGTAAATCCACTGATCTCTTTATAAAACTACAAGTTTAATTACGGTTGGAGTTATCTTTTGAGAAAATTACTTGAACTGTATTCTGAATGGTATGGGAAATGAGTGCGAGGATTGGAAGGGTGATAACGCAAAGGATCCACAGTCTGTGAGAAGAGTGAGATTGTCATCGGCTTTCATGATGGCTAATGCATTGAGGTAAGTAGCGTCTGTACAGGGGACGCAAAAGAACAGAGGTGTAATTTTCAAGGCTTGTTAAAGCAGCTGTCGCACGAAAAAATCAGGACTGGTTTTGTTTAACATAAATCACTGTGGCATAATGTCAGAGAATGTTGGTAGTTACCATTTTCCCTTGTATTTTTCTTCAGACTACTATTAATGGTTTATAACTATAGACTACCATGGCAACCACAGTTAAGTGGCACATGATGCAATGAGCAGAGAGGCTTTGGGACGCCCCTCTGAGCTCTGTCTGCACTGTGACATCCTCTTTCTCCCCGCTCTGACAACACATGACATGCTGAGAAAGCTGTGAGCCTGTGTCTGTGCAGCGGACTGACTGTGTCTGTGCCTGGCAGCCATTTTTGTTTGCCAACCAGAGAGATTTTGAAAAAGAGATAAAGATTTGTAGGAGAATAGCTAAAGAAAATGACTATGGGCCTGATTCATTAAGGAACTTAGGCAAGAAATTTCTTACTTAGGTCTCCAGGACAAAACCATGTAAAAATGAAAGGGGTGGAAACTAGTTTTCTATTTTGCACATAAGTTAAATTCAGGCTGTTTTTTCATGTAACACACAACTACTTGATAGCTTATTTGTACATTGAAATTTAAAGCTGATATTTGTGTGCTACATAAAAAAAAGACAGTTTTTAACTTATGTGCAAAATAAAAAACTAATTTTCACTCCTTGCATTTTAACATGGTTTTGTCCAGGAGACGTAAGTAACAAATTTATTAAGTTCCTTAATGAATCAGGCCCTATCAGAATTCTGCTTAACAGGTACTTCATAATCATCACCATTTATTTATATAGCGCCACTGATTCCGCAGCGCTTTACAGAGAACTCATTTACATCAGTCCCTGCCCCATTGGAGCTCACAGTCTAAATTCCCTAACACACACACACACACACACACACAGACTAGGGTCAATTTGATAGCAGCCAATTAACCTACCAGTATGTTTTTGGAGTGTGGGAGGAAACCGGAGCACCCGGAGGAAACCCACGCAAATACGGCGAGAACATACAAACTCCACACAGATAAGGCCATGGTTGGGAATTGAGCTCATGACCCCAGCGCTGTGAGGCAGAGGTGCTAACCACTGAGCCACCGTGCTACCCCAAGCACTTGTTATTTGAAAAAAATAAAAAAATCTTCTATGTGGAATTTTCTGCTTTTATATAACTGAATGAATCAATATCTTGGTGGCATCGTGTTTAAGAATAAATATATTTTATAGTGTCCTATAGATGAAATCAGAAATTTTGTTTGTCTGCTTTGCTTTTTTCAGGACAACACATTAGAATTTAGAAATTGTTGATCTTTCTGACCTTACAGCTTTTTGGAACCTTGTAATTATATATTTATGAATTCAAATCTATGTATTGACCATAAACAACTTAGACATGAATAGCTGGGCAAATTTTTAACTAATTTCAATGTTAACAGTGATCACCCCCAACCCCCTCCCCCCCTTATACCTCCGGACCATGGCTCACCCTGAGCTTACGTATTACTGGGATAACTAGTTAGCGATTGTATCATTTATTGGCAAGCCCCAACCCCTGGACTCATCTGCATTGTTTCCCATTTGACTCATCACATCCCCATGGAGTTGGTGTCGATTGCTCTCCGAAGCTCGGACACAGGAGTTACTTATTGTGTATCCAGGCTCTGAATTTTCTTCCAGGTCTTAGTTCACCTCTGATGTCTCACACATAGGGTACAGCATATATCATCATCATTTATTTATATAGCGCCACAAATTCTGCAGCGCTGTACAGAGAATATTTGTTATTCACATCAATCCCTGCCCCATTGGAGCTTACAGTCTAAATTACCCAACACACACACACAGACATATCTCTTCATTTTGCAACAACAACATCATTGTCTTGTATGTCCAAACTCTGGTAGTGCCACTACCAATTCAGACCCTAAAATATATAAAAGAGACCCAACATAGAACTAATGTAATAATAAAAATGCATGAAGTATACAGTGTATCAGATTCACTCACAAGAACAGTGTAAATATACGTTTTAATTCCATATCTCTCCAATAATTCATTCATTCTGATATTCAGTTTATTGTAGTAAAACTGGACACAAAACATTGTAATTATAGTAAGTGGAGTGTTCACGGTATTTAGCAATACAAACCTGCAGCATTAGGATCTTAAGTCCAGGAGTTTCCAAAGTAGAGAATCGAAAATGTATCAACGATGTTTGAGTCACCTATTTATATTAAATGAGGTTTTCATTTACATAACGCTAAGATTATCTGGATATCAACAATGCGCTGAAGAGTATTCTCCACCCGGCTAACTCTTCCCCAGGAAACACAGAGCGTGTTGCTGATGTCTCCTGTTTGGAAGTGACCATCACCCCTTTGTAGAAGATGTACCTTCCAGGCTGACCAGCACGTTCTGGAGAGAATCTGCTGAAAACAGCTCCTGCAAAAGTTCTCCAGACTTGTCGGGGGTGATAATAACTTTCTGAACCAAGCAACAGGGGCTCCCAGTCTTGGTGGCTTAAAAAAAAAACCAGACTACATTATATTGTGACCGATGATTCAATAACATGGTAATCAGCTGGGTTTGGACCATACTTATGACATCAGTGACTTCATCAAAGATCAGTTGGAAGGTGTTTTACTCCAAGAATGTACAAGACTTGCCAACAGATGAGACTGGCAGAATCTGTGGGTGAACCATTCCAACAATCTTGATGCCTTTCATGGTGATGTCCCTTAAAAATAATTTGGTGGCTGGAAGGACACAGAAGTCATGTATTAACAGCATCCCGGCTCTCTGGAATATTACAACAGTGATTGACAGCTGAGCTCATCTCAGGATCCCCAATATTCCATATCTGCCTCACAGATCTCAGTCTACTGTGACTTATGGGTCTAGGACAAAACCACCCAATTTGTCAGCTGCAGTAACATGCTACAACGCAGGCAGCACATATCACTCCATGCAAGAACAGCCACGAAAAAAAAAACAATCGTTCATCTAGGATTAGAACAACTATCTCTATTGATGGCTGTTTCAGCTCTCGCTGGTGATGACTGACAAACGAAGATCAAAGGCCTTGAAGTGGTCTGATCCTTTTGTGCAGCCAACCAGATTTTGCTGTTTATAGTCTGTGTAGGATCAATACCTCTCTGCTTATAGAGGTGAATACCTTGCAGTACTGTAGACATGCAGCTATTTTATTCCTGGGTGACATGTTTGAGCCTCTGCGGTGAAACCTGGACCAACATGTTGCATAAAGCTTGGGGACCATTCCCAAGGGAGGTGACACCGATTTTATGTTAGCCTTCTGCACAGAGCAGACAGACCCACTGTAGTGGAACTAGTGAGTGTAGAGCGCTATGATGTGGAATGAGAACTATCACTGATAAGGGAAATCTGAAGATGGTAAATTCTGCACAGAACAGCGGCATGAAAGCCCTAACCTATGCGGAAGCTGCTTTTTCTACATGGTTTAGGCATTTTTAAGTAAAATATTATTTAAGAAAAGCCTAATGCAGGAAATATCGGAGATATCTCCTGCATTAGGCAAGTTACAGTATCAATGGCTAGCACCATCTGAAAATGGCGTTAACTATTAAATCCTATGGAAAGAGCACTGCGGTTGAGGGATCTTCTATCGAGAAGCATCTTTGCCAGGGCCGTCTTTCCCATTGGGCACGCTGGGCAGGTGCCCGGGGGCCCTGCAGCCCAGGGGGGCCCTCCGGAGGCAGGAAAAAAAAGAAAACCCTGAAAAAAAAGAAGAAAATACTTACCGTGCTGTCAGCTGGCGATCCGGCTCCCTCCCTGGTCTCCTCCTCCGTCGCGCTGGCAGTGCATGTCGGGCGTGACATCATCACGCCCGCCCGACATCCATTGCTGAGCGCGACGGAGGAGGAGACCAGGGAGGGAGCCAGATCGCCAGCTGACAGCACGGTAAGTATTTTCTTCTTTTTTTCAGGGTTTTCTTTTTCCTGCCTCCGACAGGCCCCCCTGGGCTGCAGGGCCCATATATATAATCATTATTTTTTTATTTTTGTATATATAGGGGCCCCGGTGCACTGCTGTGCCCGGGGGCCCAAGAAGTTCTTAAGAGGGCCCTGATCTTTGCGATAGTGACTGTAGAGAAGAGAGAAACAGCGGGACCTTTATGGTAAGTGAAATCATTGCCGGGACAGCCTCCTATCAGAAGCGCACTCCTGGGATGATTTTTTAATAAATGATTACCAAAAATCTTCTGTTGTCCTTGCGATAATAGAGGAAAATTAATGGGGCAAAACCATTAATTAATAAATGGGCCCCCATGTGTTCTGATCTGCATTGTGGGGTGTTATTGGTAAGTCTCCCAGAAGAAATCGCCATCAGCAAAGCATCTCATACGTAGTGGGCAGCACGGTGGCTCAGTGGTTAGCACTTCTGCCTTACAGCACTGGGGTCATGAGTTCAATTCCCGACCATGGCCTTATTTGTGTGGAGTTTGTATGTTCTCCCCGTGTTTGCGTAGGTTTCCTCCGGGTGCTCCGGTTTCCTCCCACACTCCAAAAACATACTGGTAGGTTAATTGGCCGCTAACAAATTGACCCTAGTCTCTCTCTCTCTCTCTGTCTGTGTCTGTGTGTGAGTGTACGTTAGGGAATTTAGACTGTAAGCTCCAATGGGGCAGGGACTGATGTGAATGAGTTCTCTGTACAGCGCTGCGGAATCAGTGGCGCTATATAAAAAAATGGTAATAATAATAATACAGATCAACTGCAACTTAGCACTTTGCCCACGATCGGCTTTAAGCAGAGAATTGTTATATTCTGCTTCTTACATTTATTATTTCTAAAAGGTCCCATATTCATCAACTATTCCTGGACCGCATTACAATCATCAGGTAACTCGTCTGAACTCTGATGAACTTACAAAATAACTGCTACACAAAGTCCTGTGCACACAAAGTGGCACAAAACTAAACCGAAAAGGGGCCAAAGGTCAGGAAACCAGAGAGAAACAAGTAACTGTTGACATTATGCAAAGCTCTATAAATGTTACTATGTCCCCTTTCTTGATCCTGATAGATTTTACAGTCTGCTATATAATTACAATAATATGTATGAGATATATACAATATATGTATGTCAGGGTAACTAATCCAAAAATATAATGTAATGTGGAAAATCAGCAGTGGGAAATGATTGAAAAAAAAACAAAGTTATGTTAACATTAATTTGTGTGCACCAGGCTCTTTTTCGATTCGCTTTACAACTTGTAGTTCCCCTTTATGGGCCTGATTCATTAAGGAACGTAAATGCCGTTACTTGACATATTTGACATTAAATTGCAGTGCGCAGGGCCCAGAAAGAAACTGTACGCCAGAGAACGCAAGTCTAAGCAATTCATCTTTGAGCGCAAAGAACAATTAAGTCAGTCTACGATTTCATGGGCGGATGGGGAGGGGGATGGGTGTGTGCACGTAGTCAATGTACAGTAAGGGTGTGCCACGCTCAAGCACACTCAGCAGCGTCAGATTACTATCTTCAGAATTACCTATCAGTGATGGTTCTCATTCCACAACATAGCACCCTGCACTCCAAGCTTTGGGGATCTCTAAAGTATGTACTCGTCAGCCGTATCCTTGCCCCAGCTACAGGTCGGGTGTAAGTGCAGATTACTAGTGATAACGACTGTGTATACAGCTAGAACATGTGTCTGCAATCAGGAACAATTGTAAAAACATTAATTATATTCATTAGACATTATATGGGGGTAATCAATTGTCAGCGAGTTTTATTTTTTGACCGTGTTAAGTCATTTTAACACTGTTTTTTTTATAATTTTCGAGCGGGTTAACTTCACCTGCGATTCAATTCCATTTTTAACGCTCAGTTTTTTTTTCATGAAACGGTCCTCTCGCGCTCCAGTAGAAGGTCTATTGAAAGTATAGGGTGTGCGAGAGGCAGCCGCGTTAAAAGCTTTTCAATTGTTTTTTAACGCGGCGCGTTAAACAGGAAAATATGCTGTTTTATCTCGCACCTCTTTGGGGTGTGTTAAAAATAAAAAACCTCTGAAAAGTATTGAAACCATGTAATATTGTGAAAAAAAAGTTAAACTTATGTTTATCACTAATGCCTAACATGTAAAAGTTGATTTCTTGTGAAAAAATAATGAAATAAAATCAACATAAAAAAAATAACAAATTAATTATATTTATGTATGTTTTTGGTACAAATATGAATGTAGTAATGTGTTTTGACATGGTATAGATGATTCTATGGTAGAAAATAGTTCAGTTAAAAAATATGCTAAAGAAAGTACTGTAATGTAGATATTATCAATGTGTAATGCAATCTAATGTATGTAAATGTATGCAAAACCTTATTTTTGTGTTATACATGACCACGTTAAAACTCCCCTTCACTCCCCTAAAAACTCGCAATCACAATGTTTAATGCTCGGGGGCAGCGTTCCCTTTTTTCAATTGAATTGCTTGAGATTTCGCGCTGCGCTAACTAAAAATGATCGGTATTGCAGTTAAAACCCGCAGGAGATTTTTTTTTTTTTATTATTTTTTTTTAACGATGCGGGGGGAAAAAAACTTGCGGACAATTGAATACCCCCCAGTAACATCCTAATAAATGTATTTTATAGAGGAGGAAAAACACTTTATTTAGGTTTTTTCATTAATTACTATATTTTTAACAGGTGACAATCACTGAATCCTTTTTTTATGTGTGCACCTTGCTGAGAGTTGCTGAGAGTTTATTTTCCACATATGTATTGGACGTACCTTGCATTGTGTCTGTCAGAGCAGAGCGCACCTAGATCCGTATTCAAGAAGAGACGTTTCTTCAGATCTGTTTCTAGTTGAATACAGAGGGGCCTGTACCCGATTTTAGGTGCATTTTTTTAAAAAGGCGACTCCTTTCTTCAATAGAACTCCGGTTTGTCACCACTCAAACCTCTTTTACTGGACCCCTGCTTGGCACAACAGTCATAAGTCACATTACACCTGTACCAATCCAAACTGTTTTATTTCATATTTTATTTTACTGTGAACATAATATAATGTCCAGTATCTTTATGTCTAATCTAAAACATTTATTATTAAACATATATTGTATGTTTATTTAATTCTAATGGATAATGCTAAATATTTTTTATTATTTTTTAATAAATAATTATTATTTCTATTATCACAATATATACTATATATTGCTAGCATAATATGTCTCATCTTGAATGATTAAGCAGACTGAGTAAGTTTGTATTTTTTTTTTGGGGGGGGGAATGTCCACTTCAAACAAGTAATTAAAGAACAAGGAGAAGAGAGTAATTGTGACAAGTATGTTCCATCTTTGCAGACAGAACGCCAGTCAGAAATGTACCAGACTCCATACAGTAACAAAGTAACAAAAATACCAGTGGAATCAATCTGATCATCTTCTCCAGATGTCGAAAGAATTGGTCCAATTTGTCCTGAAAATGTTTAGATTCATTTGTATATTATATATTTTTAGATATTTGGCTTTATTGAGTGTGATATACACTTTTTACATTGTTTTCCTTTTATTGCAATTCATTAAATCTTGCTTGAAAGTTTGATCTAAGAAATAGTCACGTCACAATGTGCAAAAAGTTTCTGCATATACAGTATATTCAGAGATGGGAAAGTGTACAAGTAAGTAAAAGATACAAAAAGTAAGACCCCTATTACGCATTATATTATTGGTCTGACTTCACTTGTTAGTTTTCTGTCACTATGTACGGATTACGCATTTTGCTACTTGAATATTAACTGCTGATCTTTCATAAATAAACATTATAAAAAAAACTTAAGACCGTCAAGGTCATAATTTGCTCAGTTGCAGGACAGATATTTAAGTGCTGTATCCTCAATTTTATAAAAGTAACACAGTCTTCTTTCAAGTCATTTTATTCTTTTTGTCTTGGATTTCATATGTGTTTGCGGTCTTTTAAACAAGCTCATTGGGGTGAAAGTAGATTTTTCTTTCTTTTTAATACAATTCTGCCACCCAGGACTATATTCTCTCTAATTTTTATCTCCACTTCACGGCTACTTTTCAGTATAACAATTTGCAATCTTTGTAATTCATCCTCTATTAATCTGCTATATATTAAATAACTACAGACTGAACTGTACGTTTTTAGAACATCTCAAACCCATATATCTTTACAAATCCCTATCATTGCAGGTAATTGTGGCTGGCAAACTCCACTAGTCCCCACAATACAAATCTGAAACGTACTTCTCACAATAATTAGACAACATGACTCTCTCTGTGTGTGTGTTAATTACTGGCTGGACTTGTATGGTGTCTGCACTAAATACAAAGTATAGGAGTCACATTCTTGGCATGTCTTATGGCAGGTAGACAGTAAATAACGGTGTATACAAAATGGAGAAGTACTTATTACTGAGACTTGCTAGATCAATACACACACACGGACAGACATAACAGTTCTCGCTGTTAATCTTAGGAGGTTCAGTGTTGTTACATAAATAAGTAAATAAGAATGAATTAATTTAATTGTAGCGTTAATTACATGAATTAATTATTAAACCAACAACTTGTCCTCATAGATTATTTATAAGGTCTAAAACCAGAGAATCCCTGATTCCAAAACTGAGCTGTAATTACTGGATGATAACCTTGAATATAGACATTAACTTGCAGCTAAGACTAATATGTATTTGCTCTTTGCTAAATGCAAACTTTCATAATGATACATTTCTAATTTGATTACCAGGTTACAGTAACTTTGTTCACACCTATACGTTGTTAATACCCATTTTAGCCACTAGCAATTGCTATCGATTGTAAGCCTGCGCCTTTGTACCACTTGGTTGCTTTGATAATACCCAGTCTTGTTTTATTATACTCATGGCAAGTAGTTCTGCCTTCTTTCAATTATAGCCCCTATGTCATCTTCATCATCATTATTTATCTATAGAGCTCCGCAGATTCCGTAGTCCAGGATAATCATGTTAGGATACGACGTACATCTTACAAATATTACTTACATGAATGTAATGAACATACTGTTAGATGCATGACTACAATTAAGCATAATAATACATACATATATAGTCATGACCTACCAATTACAGCTAGCACGGATACCGGATACTGGTACAAATTCCATAGATGAACAAACAACAAAAGATTTAGCTTAACACATGACAGCGGGGAACCATGAATTAGACAGACACAAGATATAGGGTAGAGAGGACCCTGCCTGTGAAAGCCTACATTCTAGAGGGAAAGGGTTAGGAGACACAATAGGTGCAAATAGGACACGAGTTGATGTGGTGGACGGAGGTAGTAGAGGGACTGGAGGGAGGAGGCTAGACAAGCATCAATAGGTGAGTTTTAAGGATTGTAGTTTGGAGGAAGTTAAGTTGTCCAGTGTGAGGGAGATGTGGGATGTGGCATTAGCTGGGGGTTAAATGGTAAGCATCCATTGGACATATTAAGTTTGAGGAAGTGTTGGGTCATCATGGTGGAGATGATGGAGAGGCAACTGGAAACACGAGATAGGTAAGGGTGAAAGGACGAAGGGGGTGGGGGGTTGACTGCTATCATCTGCATAGAGGTGGTAGTGGAGGCCTAAGGAACGCATGAGTTTGCAGAAAGAGAGGTGGAGATAGAGAAAAGTAGAGTGCCAGAAGAGAGTCAAAAATCAGAAATGGAGACACTGAAGGAGCGACCTAAGAGGTACAAGGCAAACCATGAGAGGATAGTGTCACAAAGGCCAAAGGAATGAAGGGTGTCAAGGAGAAGAGAGTGATCAACAGTGTTGAAAGTAACGGAGAAGTCAGAGTATGAGAAGGGAGAAGTGGCCTTTTGACAAAAGTAGACAATTGGTCATTTTGGTGATGGCAGTTTTGGTAGAGCGCAGAGGGCAGATGCTCGACTGAAGAGGGTCAGTGAGAGAGTGGGAGGAGAGAAATTGGGTCAGATGTTTTAAAGCAAGTTTTTCAAGATTTTGGGAGCAGAGAAATGGGGCAGTAGTTGGAAAGAAAGGGTCAAGAGAGGGATTCTTGAGAGTAGGGGAAATAAGACAATATTTGAAGGCGGAGGGGAAGATACTGGCGAAGAGGTAAAAGTTAAAGAGATGAGCAAGGTGCAGGCAAACAATGACGAGAGGGGGTGGAGGAGCTTGGAGGGACCTGGGTCGAGAGGGCATGATGTAAGTGAAGAGGAAGAGAGGATAGTGAAGATCTCAGACTCAGTAACAGAGAGGACGGAGTTTGGGCGGTGGAGAGGATAGGTGGGGGGCTGGATTTGTCATGAGAAGATTTTGTGGTGGAGAGTGTTAATTTTGTCTTTAAAATAAATGGCAAAATCTTGAGCGGGGAATTGAGGTGGCAAGGGTTGTTGGACAAGGAGGAGATGTAGGATTTGAAGTAGGATTATTTGTCAAAGGAGAGGGCGGATTAGTAGGAAGAAAGGATGAATATAAAGAGAAAGAAGTCAGTTTCGGAGCAGGATTTGATCCATTGGCACTTGGGACATCGGGAGGTGGCAAGACTTTGGGGAGTGCCAGGGTTGGGTTTTTATACAAAGTAGGGTGCAGTATCAAGGTAGAAAAGTTGTGTTACAGAGAGTGATGGGAGCAAGGAGGGATTCTTGAGAGTTCGAGAAGACTGTAAGTGTGTCACTGTATGAGGACCCAGGAATGGGGAGGATGAATACTGAAAGATACTGGTGATTTATTCCACTTTGTATATGTGCCAGATTCTGCGGAGTACTGAGGAATGAGCAGGGGTTCGAGTCCCTCCAAGAAGCAGCTGTGAATTTGTTGCATTAAAAGAGAGGTATTTTCTCCACCATGTTTTATGGACTGGAAGCCTAACTTATAATCAGACCTCAATCTGACCACTAGGTCATACTGATTGACATCGGAAGCATGCCATGACCCAGTCAATATAGGTACTCGGTACTATACCTCAAGCTTCCATGTGTCAACACACTGAATAAAGATTTACAGCAAACAAGCCTAATAGGCAGCATATAAAGGTTTGCTGTCAGACGCCATCCCTGCTGATTCCCTGTCAGACGGGGAACGGACGTCTGATCCCCCCGTCGGCTGCCGCGGACTTCCGGATAGCGGGCGCATGCGCCCTGGCCTCAGTCCCGTTGCTAGGCAATGGGACGCTGCTTCAGTTTCCGCTGTCGCCTCTGCTCTCCACCAATCACCTCAGTCTGGATTCTATTTAAACCTGCCTCTAGCGCCATTAGGGTGCCAGAGTAACAGGTTCACCACCAGTGTTCCTGGCTTCCACACTCCCTTGTTTTTCCCTGAGTATCCTGCTTCCTGTTTATCGTTGTGACCCGGCTTGGCGACCATCCTCTTTCTCTGTGTGACCCATTCTGTACCGTGACTTCGGCTTGGCGACTACTCTACTGGATTTCCCTTTTGTACCTATATACCTGATTGTTGTGACCCGGAACCGTCTGACCTCTCTACGCTACACTGGTAACTAGCTAATAGGACCGCGTCCTGCGTGCTCTCTGCTGCGAAGTCCAAACCTCCTTGTGGGGGTCCCTGGTGAACACCAGGGGTACGTTAGACTCCGCGCCTGTTTGACCAGTTGCGCTAATACCGGTTAGTGTCTAGTTATCTTCAGCCTTCATAGGCCTACAGCGTGACATTTGCAAACCGGTCTTGTTTGGCAGAGATTTCACACTTCTAACATGCTCAGCTAACAAAGGACCCATTCAGCCATATGTGCCCGGGGCATTATGCTGTGGTTAACACTGCTGGCTTGCAAAGTTAGGGCCTTGGCTTCAATTCTGACCCAAATGACTATCTGCATGGTGGCCATTTACTAGGTTAGGTAGGTTAATTGGTTTCAGACTGAATTGGTCCTGGTGTGAGCCTGTCGTTGGGAAATTAGACTGAAAGCTTATCTGGGGTGGGGCCGATGTACCTAAATGAAGTTTTCATATTATAGACCACTGGGAAATATGTTGGCCCTTTACCCTAACCCTAACCCTAACTCTAACCCCAAACCCTAGCTGTAACCCCTAACTCTAACCCCCTTAACTTTAACCCTAACTACCCTAACTCTAACTCTAGCTGTAACCCCTAACTCTAACCCTAACCCCCTTAGCTTTAACCCTACAGCATCCCTTCCAGCTTTTCCACTGGCCATTTTTGCTTGCGTTTGTAGAGCCTCTGATAACTTGCAGATATAAATTACTATAAAATACAGCCTAATCTAAACAGTAAGCACTACTATAAAGATGTACAAATCTAATACATACTTTCAGTGCTGTTTTTATATATAAAATCAGACAGTCTGGTAGACCTAACTGTAGACACAGTAAGTTCCTGTGGAGATATTTTTACCTACGGAGATACATTTTTTTAACCGCTTAATTCCTGTCAGAAGAATGGAGATTATATATAAAATGGCTTTCTTTTTCTAAGTGATGTGTAGCAAAAAAAGTATTTTTAAAAATTATTATTGCAGTACCGTGTTAGCCAGAAAAATCTATGTGATGTTAAATACTACTTTTCTAAGTGAGACATCTGTTTCTATACTTTTCTCGTTGTTTTAAAGGTGCAGAGAATTTTACTTTTTACAGCATTCAGAGACTGTGGACAGTGTGACTTCTAAAACTGGATTTTGCACGACAAAGCATTTGAAGTAATCCCCCTACAGTGCAGCCAGAGAAAGTTTATTTTGCACATTAGAGGCTGCTAAGGCAAAATAAGTTGAACTAGACAATAAAAGAATTGTGTGTTTGGCAGTAGCTTATAACAACCTCATTGTATTCTGCACAATTATCTGGAACTCTTTAAATTGAGGCTGAAAACTCCTACACAGCAGTCCCTGATGATCCTATCAGCATAGAGCAGTGTGTCAGCGCGGTGGAAAGTCTAATCAGAACTGGTCTGTGGGCAATTATGATCTGGGTGTGAGCCACATTGCGGTGGGCTTTGCAGAAATCCCTACAATTTCTTTGGCAGCTTCACAGTAGACAAACACAGATTCTCTGGCAGTTTAAATTCCAATAAAAGTCTTGTTATAGGATGTGCCACTAGGAATACACACACAAAGAGACTACGTTGTACCATGTTCTAAAAATAATGTCCCATCTACGTGGCAGGGGGTACTCCACCCTACAGGCTGGTGTCATATCTGTGGCTGCGGACACATGCCACAAAGCTTGCAGTTGTTTCAAAACATTCCGACCGTCAGATCCAACTGGGAAACTGATCCACAGCTGTACAATAGCTTTATTTCCTAATAATCCCAAATAATTTGAGCCTTCTTTCATACGGGAGTCTTTGACACCACAAAAGTCCTGTATCAGTTTATCGGGAGTCTCAAATCACTACTCTGTGCTCCTGCACTTTCCATTATCTCTCTGTGGTTTCCTGTTGGTCTCTCTATCCCTCACCACATCATAACACTGCCCCATCACATGCTGCCCTGTCCTCACCAACATAGTCATGAGTACACACGCTACTGCCTCACACAAGATCGTCATGCCCTCAAATACTCTGTGCTGCTTTAAACATTCTAACAATCTGAATGACTAGAGGCTCAGGGGCAAACGCAGGATTTGTAGAGGGGGGTTTCCACACCACACCACCAGTGGGCGTGACCAGCATGCATGGGGGCGTGGCTATAATATTAGACAGTGCTTGGGTGCTCCCCAACTCTTCCTATCCCCATAATATACATGGGCAATGCTGCATGCACTACTGTAAGGTGCACGCAGCTCTCCCTTTTCAAGCAGAGCCGTCTGAAGCGGGAGCAGGGTCCAGCCACCTCAATTATACAGTGCCCCAGGCTTGGAGGGGGGTTTCCAGGCACTAGGAAACCCCCTCAGTTTGCCTATGAGGCTGTTCCATCCCTAGTCACTGCTGGGCGTGAGTGAGGTGATAACTGAATATAAAAAAATTCTCTGACTATGGTCAAATGCACATTAAAAATTTTGTAATCCCTTCAGCGGGGATGCCTAATTGCAAAAATATTACAGTTGTGTAAAATACTGCACAGTACAGTAGCTAACACACTGGACGAATAAGATGTTTTGGCACCAAACATTAACATTCCAAAAACCGCAGCCGCCTCTTTAGGTCTTTGCAGATATACCGTGCGTATGGTTGCAGTGGAGCAATGTTGTAGGGCTTATATTTGATGCTTATGTGTATCCTGATTGGCTTAAATAAATCTAACAGCCAATGGAAAAACAGGGAATCCTCCTTGCTAATGGAGGTCAGCTGTAGACTACACATCGAAGACACATTTCTCTTACTGATACTCCCAATCTGGAAAAACGCTGATTGTATCCATTGCTGAACCTTCTGTCCCAAGTTTCTTGTGCCCCAGACAGCTGCCTATTCTGCCCAGCTAATACCTCAGTGTTGGTAGCATTCTGGTAGGATGACTAACACTTGTCTGTGGGAGCGCTATGCAAAAAAAACCAATAAAGAGCAATTTAATTTAACAATATAGTAAAAATTATAGTTTACATTCTTGATCGGATTTATCAGTGGGCAGAGTTGTGCGCAGAGACTGCACAATGCATATGTCAAACATTATGCATTTTGCAGTCTTTCATCACCAAAGTTAGTTATTTTTTTATCTCCAAAAAATACATTTATCATGATGTTATAAATGCCTACTGTACATACAATGCATTTTTACAGTTGCTATCAACCGGCACTTACAATCAAACTGTAGCTGTTGCAAGTGTTGCCACAGAAAACCACGTACCTTTGATATGCCCTGTTCTGCCAATGAAATCGTCGGCTGTAGTAAGGGTCCTTTGCGATCGAAGATGAATTGGACGTTTCTGCGTTCTCTGCCGTATGGTCCAGTTCACGCAAAATGCGGAACGTTTCGGCATTACGCTTGTTAATGAATCAGACCCTACGTGTGTGATAACGTTATTTTCACACGAACATGTACCTAACCCTTATATTTACACATGATTGTACCCTTGCTCTTAGTCTGGGAAAAATGTTACTGTCCTTTGTCATTCCTGAGACTTTGATATATTTTTTGTCTGTCATTGTTACTGATTACATTTGTTGTTCCCGACTGTCCCAGTCTGTAAGAAACAGAGCACAGAAAATGAGCGTTCTAACCGGATGGGCTACTTTTCCACCTGGTTTTTCGGGGAGAAGAAGACTGAAGGGATGTTCTTCCTGCACAGTTTATCTGGCTTCTTTCTCGTCTTCAGTGACCGACTGTTACTGACCTCTCCTCCTGGTGTCACCTTGCCACCAGACCTCGTCGACTCCTAATGCCAACTGCGCAATAGTTGTAGGAGAGTCTCGCTGCCACCACCAGGCTCCTTCATGGCACCTAGAACCGCTTACTTCTGAGTAGTCGGCATAGCTGCTACAGCGCCTCTTTGCTTTGGGCTGACTGGTACCTCCCGACCGCTTCCTATGGAACAGGACTGCTGGGTAGCGGGCAGTGCGTTCACGCAGAGACGCTGGGTCCAAAACTGGACAGCCGGGGAATGGATTAGAGTGTAAGCTTCTATCTGTTGGTCACAGGATACAGCAGGTAATAGGCATCAAGCAGAAACTTCAGACAGTGATGTTTATTGCTTAGCTGTCCTGACAAGGACTTCTACACATAGTAATCAGTGATCATCCAGAAGCATAAATGGAATACTACAGTTAAAATACAAAATGTAGCTTAATATACTGTTTCTGGCACACATGTTGGCAGGGCATAACCCAGTCCCCTGTTCCTATCTGGCACCGCACAGTCTGAGATATTACATCAGATGTTAAGCATCAGGATGAAATATGGTCTGTAAACTTGGATTTAACACAATTTAATTTTAATAAAAATTACATCAATCTGTGATTTCCTAATATATTTGCTGTTATATTATTCAGATAGGTTTCCTATTGCTCTAAGACACATGATGAAAGGCTAATGATCCCCTCCTGTGCATTAAAGCTAAAAAAAAATGTGTTGGTAACTCAGATGAAAAGGACTAATTAGCAGGGGACTTCCTTTAGAAAAGTTGCAAAAACAAATTTCCTTTACATATAGTTGACGGCATATTGTCTCAGACAGATGGCATATTGTCTCAGAAATCAATACATTTCCATTACAAAAATCAGTACATTTGCAATGAAATACATTGGTGCACCGCGCCACTAATTGAAATAAATTTATACAATAAATTAATTTTAAATGATCCAGCCACAAGCGTAAATATCCACCCATATGCAAAACCGAACGCATCTCAAGATGCATCCTCCACCGACCGGCAGCGTAGCAGGTGTTAAAGATCCGCCTCCTAATAGGTGTATATGCGTGTTTCTGCAGGTCTGCATGAGTCGCAGTTGTGCAAACAAGCCTTTACTATACTCGGCCTACATTAAATGCCCCTTCCTTTCCCCATCCAGTCTCTACAGGTGCAAGCGGGCATATGTGTCAGAATCAGTGGCGGATCCAGGGGATTGGGGCGATCGAGGCAATCGCCCCCCCTAGCAGCACAAGTCCTTTAAATTTGGATCCAAGACGCCGATCAAAATGGGTAGAGAGGGTGGGGCCAATTGTGGGTGATGGGCGGGGTTTTCCGGGGCCAGCCAATCAGAATGAAGGAGGGACGTGATTATGCAAAATGGACCCCCCTAAAAATTACGTCTAAGTCCGCCCCTGGTCAGAATCACGCACGTCTGCATCGTCACGCATATGCGTTTGTCCACATTCAGAAAAGCAAGTTCAAGTAAGATACGCTGCGCAAGCTAGCATAGGCCCACTCTTCATCAGCGCCTTAGTGTGCAGTGAAATAAGGATATTACATGTGGAATAACTCCTGATAAACACTCTCAGTCAACAGTGGCGACAGTCGTCATGACGAGCTTCATATCAAAGTGAGATCAATGTGATTTTCTGTGACAATTGCAGGTCCTCTTTATAGGCAATCCCTAACATTTACAAAAGAAACAATGCAAACAATAGCCCTATTCATTCACAGTCATTCGAAAACAGCGCAATGAAAGAGACACAATAGACTCATCTATGTGAAGTATGTACAGTATAGAATAATTTAGAAAGTATAAAGTATGATCTATGTCTCACACATAACTTGTATGCTTTATTATCTCATCACAAATTACAGAGCTCTGGAACATGAAGGCGTTTCAATTAATACAAAAACTCATTCCAAAATATTAACCTCTGGAATGCTGGAATAATGTTTCTTAATACTGATCTCAGTGCAGACTTTTTTTGGCCTGTTAGACTCTACTCAAAAGCACTAGACACGTACCTGGGGTGCCCACGCCCCATCGTGCCGTAGTCACCCCCCGCCATGTTCAGTAAAACTGTTACCCTTCTTCATCACACTGTTCCCCTCCTTCATCACATTGTCCTCCCCCCTTCAACACTGTGCCACCTTCTTCATTACCACACTGTCCCGGTCGTCATCACCACACTGTGCCCCCTTCATCATCCCTTCACTGCTTGTCTTCCTATTCTCTCTTCTTTTCATCCGGCAGCGGCTCCTCTCCCTGTGGCTCCTCACTGACAGCGTCGACATGTGGTGATGATGTCACGCTTGCCCTGTTGCCACTCCCCCCCTGAATCCGCCACTGGGCAGAGCGCACAGATTCAAATTAAAGTATCTTGATACGCTAGAATTTGAATACGATTGGAATCTATTCAAGTTCCGTGCTCTTTATGAAAATGCAACTTGTGTCCAAGTATGAATCAAGCCCTTTGTGAACCGTTTGCTCTTTGGGATGATACGATCTTTCCTCATTTTTCAGATTAATTTGTGACTCTTTTGTGATTTTTTTTCTTTAACTTCTAGGAAGAGGGAGCTTTTTACCCAATGTTAAGGAGGACGTTACATTGAAATGGAGTTTTAATGAAATAATGTTATAATAGGTGAATAACCACCTGTCTCATTCCACTGCCCTCCCCAGATGAGGCTACAGCTCCATTACTGTGACACAGACTGACGAATATCGACTTTTTTATCAGCCTTTTTGTCTTGAGATTTTTGTACTTGACAGATGTCTTCAGCCATAATTATGGATGGCAGCTTCCTTCTGGCCAGGATACAACAACTTTAAAAGCTTTTAAATTACTTTTTAAAATGAATGTAGTCTCTCTTGATACTACTTATATGTGTAATCTTCTGAAATCTATCACGTATAATGCTGCAGGGTGCCATCAATCTGAAGGGAGAGTTACTGAACAAAAACATTCAGGTAATTTATTAATATGAAAGTATAAGAAAACAGTGCGATGCAGTCAATATCGTGACACTGAACGTAGGTTGTGCCACTGCACGTATTTCTTTCCGCTGAGTGTATGTCATATAGCTAACCTTATATCGTGCCGCTGAACGTATGTCATGCCGCTGAATGAATGTTGTGTCGCTGAACGTATGTTGTGTAGCTAAACTTATATCATGCCGCATAACGTATGCTGTGCCACTGAATCCATGTCATGCCACAAAGCATATTTAATGACGCTGTACATGGATGTAAGGTAAAATTCTGTGAGAGGCCAAATGGAATTGTCAGGCAATGTCCCCATTATCTTCCTTTTGCAGCAGGAAAAGGCCCCTTCTTTTTCCGGCAATGCGCTTTTTCCTGCTAGGCTGCGGGATGCAACTTTCAATTCCTCTGGCTGCAAATCCGCGCATGCGCATCACGTTGTTGGTCACTGACTGCCAATACCTTGATTGGGCTGCCTATATAAGGCAGACTCTTGCACTGATCCAGTCCCAGAGTATTAGATCACTCCTCTAGTGATCCGGCATAGTCCTTAGTTCTTGGTGCTCATAATTTTGTTGTTCCTGACTCGGCTTGTTCCTGACCAATCTCTTGCCTCAGGTATTGGTACCGTTTGGATTTCCTGGCTCTGACGCGGCCCCATTGTCAATCTTCTGCCTCACGCATCGGTTCTGTTTGGATCTTCCGGTTTGACCTCCGCTACCCAGATTACCCTTCTCTTTAATCCCCAGAACTTCTGTTGTCCATTCTGGTTCTGACCCAGCACGTCCACGACACTGCATTGTGGTTCCAGATACTGACTTTAAGTGCCGCGACCTGCACGTCCCACGCAGTGAAGACCAAACCTCCAGATGGCGTTAAGACACCGCGCCTCGTTGTCAAGTTGCGTCAACTGCTACCAGGTAAACATCCATTTTTCCTATTTTGTTGTAATATTGGGATAAGTAAATATGAGCTTATGACAGGACAAGTTTAGCCAAGTAAAAATACACATTTGAGGCAAAAATAAATTTATTCACATAAATCTGTTGAAATGTCCACACACACAGTAACAAGAGCACTGGATTTATTACATATTTATACATGAGGAAGATTTTACATTTCATTTTGAATTTTCAAAAGTCTTCCATATTGCAGAGACTACAGTAAGACATAGAGGCTGACATACATTATATGACGCTGTTATGGTGTCACTGGAGGCAGCAGACATGACAGAGGATATAGTATCTGTACTGTGCATGAGATTCCTGTCAGACTACAGCCGCCATGTTCAGTAACAGGAGGGGAGGGGGCGGGTCTTTCCAGGCACATGACGTCACCGGGATGAGATGGGAGCTCCCGAAGGGATGAGTCCCACCACATGGGCGGAGTCTCGGCGGAAGTGGGCGGTGTATGACAGCGGAGACAATCACATAGGATAAGAGGCGTGGCTTCCAGGGGAACGGGGGCGTGGTGTGGTAGAAGACAGAACGGCTGGATATGGATGGGCGGGTCCTCCTGGGATTTATCCAATAAGGGAAGGAGACACTAGAAAGTGGGCAAGGCTTGGGGGGAAGCGAGCGCGGCGCTGAGGGATTAGGTGCATCTGGAGGAAGCGCGCTCCCGAGGCTGAGGGTCAGTGTGTGGCGGGGGCGCGCTGCGGGGTCACAGCGGAGGCGGCGGCTGTGACGGGTTCCCGGGGGTCCCGGGCACTGAGAGGCCGATCAGGAGGTGAGCACTGGGGGGGGAGATAAAGTCTGGGAGAGTTAGATAACTCGCATGGTATAGGGGCTATTGTGTGACTGTACTGTTACATGTATGATCATCTGTCCATCACATGTTCTGTCACAGCCCTGTACATGTGTCATTCTGTGTGTGTGCAGCATATATGTGTATGTATTATTACATGTATGATCATCTGTCCATCATATGTCTGTATTGTCACATCTCTGTGCATGTGTCATTCTGTGTGTGTGCAGCATATATGTGTATATGTATGATCATCTGTCCATCACATGTCTGTATTGTCACTATATGTATGTACTATTACATGTATGATCATCTGTCCATCACATGTTCTGTCACAGCCCTGTACATGTGTCATTCTGTGTGTGCAGCACATGTGTGTATGTACTATTATATGTATGTATTGTCACAAATCTGTACATGTGTGTGCAGCATATATTTGTATGTACTGTTACATGTATAATCATCTGTCCATCACCTGTCTGTATTGTCACATCTCTGTACATGTGTCATTCTATTTTTGTGCAGCATATGTGTATGTATTATTACATGTCTGTGTTGTCACATCTCTGTATATGTGTGTCATTCTGTGTGTGTGCTGCATATATGTGTATATGTATGATCATCTGTCCATCACATGTCTGTATTGTCACAGCTCTGTACATATGTCATTCTGTGTGTGTGTGTGTGTACTGTTACATGTAGGATTGTCCAGTCTCGGTACTGTCCATCACGTGTCTGAATTGTGTATCTGTACATGTATGATTGTCTGTATTGTCTCAGATCTGTACATATGTGTGTATGTACTGTTACATGTATGAATGCCCAGTCTTTCTGTAATGTCCATAGCATGTCTCTATTATCACAGCTCTGTACATGTGTGCAATTCTACCTGTTGTGTCCCCTGTGATTTTTGTTTTCACTGTTCTCTATTCACTAATTCCATTGATTTTTGGGAGCTTCATCTCCTATGTTTCTGCCCATGGCGCCCCCCCTTCCAGCACGTTTCTGCATGTGGCGTCCAGTGTGATTAGTGATTCTGCATTTACGGACTCCTACGATTTCTGGAGCTCCATCTCCTGTGATACGTTGTGTGGCATCCCCTGTAATTCTGCGTGGGCAATTTTGTGTGCGCTTTTCCCTGTGATTCTGTGTGACTCTGCATGTGCCCTCCCCTGCTACTATGCGTGTGCTCTCGTTTGCACGTATGATTCTACGTGCATGTGATGCTGTGTATGATTCTGTAAGATTCTTTATGTTCGTGACCCTTTTATGTGAATTTAGTAGTTTTGCCCTTTTTATATGTTTATTCTATTATGCTGTGTGATGCACAAATGTACGTTTATCTTTGACAGTCACTGCTGTGTATTCATGGTGTTTGGCTGTCTGTAAGGGACCTATTCATAGCTCTGTAATTTCTGTCCACATCATGGCTGTCCTGTGGGCTGTATGTGGTTGCCTTTCTCTGTGAAGCAGTTGCACAGGCCATTCCCATATTAAACCTGAGCAGCCCTGCTTCTTATGTCGGTCTGTTCATAAAATAATATGTTGTGGGAGACCCTTAAACATGGGAATAAGAGCATTTTATTTAAGTCACGTGTGATGGAGCAGATACCTTGGACACCTGGTTAATGAACAACCAGATCTCCATAGACAACACAAATAAGAACACCACAAATGTGAGTGCAGGAATGAAAAACTTTGTAAATTTAAATGATTATTTTTTTTAATGTAAATTAGTCATTTGTAATTTTTGTGGAACTTTTTACAACTGTAAAAAAGTCTTTGCAAACTGTTGTCAGAACGTTGGTTGTTTCTCCTCTTACTTGGTGTGTAATGCAGTATTTTACTACGATCTAAATTATTTCGGCAAGTCTTTCACATCACGGTCTTCCTGTTTCAAGTTAAATTTCAGATCCAAAACATAGGTGTTACTTACTCTATTGTGCAAACAACTGGGGTACGTGTGACATACTAACCGGAGCGCTTGTTGAACTATAAGCGGCAGAATGGCTTCTGCTTCCATAAATGTCCCAAGGTTGTGACTTCACGGACTCTTTTTTTTAACCCTTCTGTTACTGGTACACAATGAGTCTTTTAATATAAACTAATTCTAGAATGGGGGGGGGGGGTGGGGTTGCAAACAATCAATCAAATATTCTGGTCTAAAATGTATTTTCTCCTGAATTGTGAGAATACAAAATGTTTCAAACCTGAGTTAGAATTCTGCAATGTGTGGGATCCTGGTTGTGATGACCACTCTTTGGGGAGTATTTGAAGGACCACAAAAAATATAAATTGAAATAAAAATGACTGTAGAAATAATAACCACAAATGCAGTGTGTAAAAGTAGAGTAAAGGAAGCATTTCTATATATGTAGACCGCAGACTTCCTATTATATTTCAGGGTACAAAGGTAGAAGAGAAGTCCTAGCCAGATGCTCGCTAGTGCAGTAGACACCCCTGTCTATCTGCTGGAGAAGACCCAGACCATCAAAACAGAATGCAGTTTCATTATCCTCTTTTGTAAATTGAATTTGCAACTATCGCTCATTTTCAGGTATTTTTACTGTTCCTCAGGGGGAGAGAGAGGGCCAAACTATCGCCTGTCGGCAGCTACACATCCTAATTTCCCTACTTTTCCAACAGATATGTTATACGTTGTTTGATTAGACCTGGATACAGAGACAATCTGGTTTTATAAGCACTGACTATCTGGACTCAATTCATCTATGTAAATGGTTAGTTTTATATCCATTAATTCAGGGGTGGAGAAACCTCACCAGCAGGGTAGTCCACAAATACAGCTGTAGCCTAAGTTTACTTCCTATTGATGTAAAGAGGTGCACATCTTCACTGGCTCCTAAAAAATAAAAAAATCCTACTCATTGAATTCTACATTTTGGCAAACCCTGTAATGCGCTAAAAATGCGCTTTTTTTGAAATCTCTAGAAACCTAAGAAGTGAACACTTTGAAATTTGAATACTGGACCCTAAAAAAGGAGAGGAAAAAATGTAAGATGTATGGGATCGATTATTGGTTTTCATCATCCAGTGTAAAGCATGTTTTACATAGTCCTGTATAATTGTAAGACACACCAAGCGAACGTGTGACACGTGAGCTAACAATCTGAAGCCACTAATTCCGCAGCGTTGTGCAGAGAACTCGTTCACATTAGTCCCTGCCTCATTGGAGCTTAGAGTCTAAATTCCCTAACACACACAGACAGAAAGAGGAGAGAGAGACTAGGGTCAATTTAATAGCAGCCAGTTAACCTACTAGTATGTTTTTGGAGTGTGGGAGGAAACCGGAGCACCCGGAGGAAATTCATTTTACTTTTGTTTTGTGTTTTTTTTTTTTTTTATACACATACCAGTTCCACTGTGTCTGCTTTTACTGTCCGGAATCTACCATGATATCTCCACATTGGTTTTCTGTGTTGTATATTCTAAAAGCAAAGAAATGTATTATTGCGATATAATGAAGATGATGATCTGTCTGTATTGTCTGATTTCATGACAAACGTGATGTGAACAGTATATTCTTCTGTTTTTGAAGCCTCATTGAGCTTTGTGCATGTTATGACTAATTCTCCCTATTGTGTGTTTGCTTAGTTGAAAGCCTTCTCTCGGGTTATCCTGGCTCTAGCTAGGAGCTGGCAAGCATTGAAGTCTGATCTGAGATCGTGGAATGTTTTAGACATTGTACCTTTTGCTACCTCTCAGGGGATGAGCTGTGTAGAGAGATATTTGTATGAGCACCTCGATATGTCATACGTGGGCATGATGGCTTCCCCTTATTACCTCCCCTCACCGTTCAAAAATCAGGGCTGCTTCTAAGTTTGTGCTAAGTGCAGACTTTAGATCTATGTCTCGCCTTTTCCCCAAATTTCAGAAAGTGAAACAAACAATTATACCTCTTATTTAAGACCAGTAAGGCCAAATCGGCATTGATAACGTATCTCTCTATCAGTCTAATTGTGATCATACATCTGTTACAGCACATTTGTAACGTGACGTTAAAACTATCACCGTTATTACGGTAGTTTTAACCCGGTTTTCTGCTTGCAGCTCAGGCCGAGCTGTGAGCAAAAAGTCGGCGCTGAAACTACAGTAATAACGCGCATTGTTACCGTAATAACAGTAAATTGAATTCCCCCAGTAGTGTCTAAAGAACCACTGTCATCAAAAGTGTTTAATTTGTATAAATTTAGGGGGAGATTCAGTTGCTGGTGACGTGCAGACGTCGCGCTGCGCACATTGCCAGCAGTTGTGGTAGGAATCTCCCCTCGTTTTTCCTCACATCTCTATGGGGTGTGAGAAAAATGGAGACTACAGTGAGAACATCGTCACAAGGTGTCTGTGCGAACATTTCATAGAAGCCTCACGCTTAGATCTCCCTACTGTAGTGTCTTTTACCTATATAATAATGAGCTAAAAATATATCATTTTCAAAGTACTTACTGACCTCCATTCCAGTTTGGTGGAGGTTCGTGCCCCTCCCTTGGGAGTTCCTGGATTAAATCGAGCCTCTACTTAAGAGGATACTTCTAGCCCAGAGCATCTTCCTACCAGTCACCAACTTACTTGATAATGATCCGATCAGCTTCAGTCTAATAATCAGGCATTGTTCTTGTTTTTGGGCCATACGCTGCAATGTCTGCGTGGGCAGCATATGACTGAGAGGCCAAAGCTGATCCGATCTGTTCCCTAGGCCGTAGTCTAGCACTTTGCAGTAAACCCTCTTCACCAACTACTCCCCCACACGATTCTACATATCTATGTTATGATTATAAAGATTCTGGCTCTGGTATTAATAATAATTCAGCTTAGGTGACTACAATAGTAAATTAAATGAGATGTTCAGAAGCATTTTTTTTTCTAATGATGTAAGAGGTCATGTTAAAGGGTCTGCGCTTGTCTAGAGGTACCAATAAATCTGTATATTAGGTTCCTCCGTATCACTCTGGGCTCAGGGTCTTTATCAGCGAGCAGCTGTGTTTCCCAGAGAGGTGTCTGTAATGATCACTTTCCATGTAAATTGTCTTGCTGTGTACACACGCGCTGTCTGCTTTCTTGTCTCCCCTTTCAAATCAAATCGTATTCAGGAATAAGAATCACATTTCGGCTTTGTGTGCTCTCCCCAGAAACACGGTGTAATGCGATAAGGAAAAGGCCAACGTCTGTAAGCCTCTAATTATATCGAATCAATTTCAGGGTTTTATTTAATCTTTTGCGAATTACAGGTAAGGAAACAAGGGAAGGGAATACCATACACACTGTGTACGAGGAAAGAGCCGTAATATATATCTAAATCTGTGAGACACCGAGCAAGGACAAGTAAGGGGTGAGAGGCACAGGACTCACAATCCACTTTATTTTAAATATCATTGTGTTTTTATAGTGGACTTCTCTAAGAAAGAAAAGCGTTTCTAAAATAGAAACCATCATTTAGTTGAAATGTTGTGTAGTCTCTTTAAATATACTGTAGGAAGTTCAGTTTTAACATTATTGAAGGGTTTTTCTACAACTATAAGAAAGTGCCCTTGTATAGTACAGTCCATCTTGTCAGTCGGAGGCCGGATGTAGCCCATAGTACATATTGCAAAACCGTTCTCATTCCGTGTTCCAAACGAAGCAGGACTTGAACAAACTTCTGTGAAAATGGCGCAGGCATCAGGCGCATTAATCCCATTTGGCGATGACCTGCGGTTCCTACCACTGCTGAGGCGTGAGGGCACCCGGCTATATGCCTAATTAAGCCCTGTACTTTGTTATAGTCTCCTTTGTATGACTTCATGGTAATATAACCTATATACTGCCTGTGACAAAACCTGGAAATCGAATATTCTGAAAATAAACATTACATTCTCTTCTCAATACAAGCTGGTGCGAAATGACAAGACCGTTTCATTTGTTAAATCTTTGAAGCAGCCGTAATACCAAATATAAGATGGGGGCAATATTATTTTGAAAATACTTTTACAATTTCTGTTTCTTATCAGCCCATAATAAATTGTTTCGCTCTTGTATCTCTGTGGGCTTAAATCCACCATGGAACTATAAATATTACTCAAGTGTGATCTGTATAATACACATTGATCATTGTGGTGTTTAGGAGTCTGCGGGGTGTCTGACTTGACTAGGAATTGGGGGGGTGCACATTTTGCCAGTTGCTGAACACAGGCTGTTTTGCCATCGGTTCTCTAATTTACTTGACGTATAATGAGCTAGATGTTGGCTATTGTCTTACGGAGTCTGTGTTATTAGCCGGATAATAGCGGGAGCAGATGCCATGTGGTTATTATAGAGGACAGTGTTTGAGCAGATAAATAGTACCTGTCTACGTGGAGCGAACGTAGCGCAGTGGGCTGGATTATCCCGCTCATTTCCAAGGAAAAATCTTCTGTTAGTGTATACTCTGTTTTGACCCTTTCATCACCAGACATGAGTGTCTATTATCTCTCTAAAACCTAAAAGCTGCAATACCAGGTTACCTCTTCTGCATAAGTTTAACCAATCATGTCACAAACAGCAATCATAGCAACCTCCGATTATAGCAGTATAAAGGTTAACTGTTGAAAAAAAGCTTCAATAACAGCTTGGGGAATATTGAATTCACTGCAAATCTCGTTGTCTAGATTACAACATGCAGACTAGAAATAATTGGGGTTATTGGGCGGATTTCATGCAAGCAGCGATCTTGACATTTAAAAGAAATGTAAAAAAAAAAAATATCATAATAATCACAAAAGATGAAATGTTAATTTGTGCATATTGTCATCCTCTATGAGAAACAACAAATTCTGCAGTGCCGTACAGTCAGCAGTACATAGACAGAACATAATAAAAAGTAAATCTTGGAGCAAGAGAATAAACAATAGCGGAAGACTCAACTTAGACCTTAAAGAAACCTTTTACAAGGTTAAGAGGACCCTGAACGTTAATATTCTTAAACTTAAGATGGGTTCACGCCGATGCAATTATAGTGCAGATCACACGATTTATGACCGCTCGGTCAGATATCTCATTAATGTGTATTCTCCCATGATCATGTTTTAATATACCAAAGCACATGGCATCTGTTGATTTCGTTTTACAAAGTTCCTAAAAATCACGATCAACGATGGAACGATGACGGGCAAATGTGGAAGGGTGTACGCACTCAGGACCAGCAGCGTAGGCAGATATCTGTAGTGTGTAGAGAGTCACTATCTTTTCAGCAGATGATTATGAGAGATGATGATCCCTAGCAGAAGTCTTGGCAGCTGAAACCGTGGTTGTGTGATCCTGCGAGGGATGGAATATTGAGCAGGTGGTCCAATCAGAAGCTGCAATGAAGAGATTGGGGCTTCCGATTGGTTCTCCTGCTCACCCATGTCCCATCCGCTGCCATTTTAAAGTGGCGAACAAAATAGGTTTGTTAATGCTTTATTGCACGTCTGCATGGAGCAGCCCCAGAGGCTAGGGGATTTGTCAAGTTAGAAAAATGATGATGTGATAGTTCAGTTTTAAACACCTTCTTAATTTTACTTTCATGTTGACACTAAATTGACCACACAGTCTCTGAACACAGACATTTGTGGTGTTCGTTATTTCTAAATGGAAAATTCTTTTTTTTTTTTAAAAAAAAAAAGCAAATCTATTTAATACTTGGAGGGGAAAACCATGAAGCCAATTTCTTCAATATAGTCTGTTTCCCTAGTTGTATATTTCGGTGTGACCGCATGTAGTGTGTTTGTTGATACTGAGAAAGATTACCCAGTTTTCTCTGTACGACATGAAACAGAAACGGCAGATTCCTCTTTCAGTGCACACATCAAAGTAATTGAGAATGACAGGTAATTCTCCGTCTGTCTGTAAGTGCTTTAGAAACCAGTTGTGCGATGTGCTGTCTTACAGTTTTCACGCCCGTAGGGCACGAATAGTGTAATCCCGGAAGCTTTCCCGATGAAGCCCAAAGCCTCGCTCGGTCATGTGAGCCCCCCCCCGTCCTACCAGACTGCTCCCTGCTCGCCGCATGAAGTCATCCCATTTTACAGCTGTACTGGGATTAGGTGGCGCTCGAGGAATTTCTCCTGAAAACCTCCGGCACCGACCCGGCCATGTTACTAAAAACACATGTGTGCTTATTATAAACATGCAGTTTCTGGGTTACTGACTGCCCTCTAGTACAGTTTCCTAAAAAGTAGATGTAGCCTGCCAGGATTGCTGCATCGTGTAATAATAAGTCTTTTCCAGTGTCAGCAGTTGGTGGGTTTAAGCTTTGTACGATATTCACTTTCCAAACTGTTGTCACAGGCTCTGGGGTGAATGGTTAAAGTAAACCTCTGACCTGCACATTATAAAGCGTAAAGAGCTACGGAATATGTTGGCGCTATATAAATAAATGATGATGATTATACAGATATCTGAGTAGATATCGAAGTCTAAACTTTTATCCTGCGTTAGGCTGGGTGCACACTACAGAGAATATGCCCGCCTTCGTTTATATAGTTTTTTAGTCCGATTACAAAATCAAACCTGTTGTGCTTTGGTACAAAAAAACATGATCGTGTGAGCGTACACACTAATGCGATATCGAATCTAACGGTCGTTTATCGTGGGATTGGTCCGATAATCAGGTGAAAAGCCTGTAGTGTGTACCCAACCGTGCAGCTGTACCATATCTTCTGTATTTAACTTTTTACATGTCTGCATGAAGTCGGCCAATCTCTGGGAAGCTCGGAATATTCATTGCATATTAATGAGGGAGTGACAAGCCCATGTACTGGCAGGAGCATGCTCCGTGTGCTGCCGAGAACCATCATGTGACATCAAGTTGCCAGCTCTCAGTACATTGGCTCTGAATGATCACATGATCAGTGTTGCGGGATCTCCCGCCCCCTACAACGGCTAATTAATATTAAGCATACGGTATTTATAACACAGGGAGGAGAGGGATCTTTTGGCTTATAGTTGGCATATCTTGTACTCATAATTAATGACACATGTAATACACTATGGAGCAGATTTAATTCATCGTGCGGTGCTGCTGAACATTGCCTTGATGTTCAGATGCGCCTATTGCCGGCTGCTACGGTAAGAAATCTCTGCTCACCTCTATCGGACGTGAGGGAAGATTCATATCTTTTCCAGATTAGTTATATAGTGTAATATATATGGAGAAGATACACTAATAGATCTTTATTCAGTTAGTGAAACCTCATTAATCTGTTCCTTTTAAGTTCTATATATAGATATTAAGTATGTGTATGTTACAGAGAGGGCACAAAAATACAGATTACATCTAATTTCTCACTTTATTTAACCATGGAAAACGGAAGAAATGGAGCAGAATCTGGTTGGATCTCTTCTTTCCAGCGCTGGTAGATTCAATGTAACTTCAATCTAATTTCTGATCTCGGTATGATCTAGTATGACGGAACAAAGGGAGGGAAACAATAGTTCTAACATGATGTAAATCAGTCTGGAATATAATGAGGAGCTGATGATGTTTACGCTGTGTATTGTCAGACTGTAGTTGTTGCGCTCGCTCCTGTCCTGTGTCTGCATCATACGGGGGCTGCTGTGAGCAGGATGTTTGAGCTCACTTCCCCTCCCTTAGGATGAGAGCCGGGAACGCCTTTTCCTATATCAGAAGCTGACGGCACATTTCCCCCTCTGCTCAGATTGTGATGAGGAAACATCAGTGTAATATACACCGATCAGCCACAACATTAAAACCACTGGCCAGTGAAGGGAATAACATTGATTATCTTGGTACAGTAGCACCTGACAAGGGGTGGGATATATTAGGCAGCAAGTGGACAGACAGTTCTTAAAGTTGATGTGTTGGATGCAGGAAAATGGGCAAATGTAAGGATCTGAGCGACTTTGACAAGGGCCAAATTGTGATGGTTAGAGGACTGGGTCAGAGCATCTCCAAAACGGTAGGTCTTGTGGGGTGTTCCCGGTGTGTAGTGACCAGTACCTACCGAAAGTGGTCCAAGGAAAGACCGCTGGTGAAATGGCGAAGAGGTCATGGGCACCCAAGGCTCATTGATGTGTGTGGGGGTGAAGACTAGCCTGCCTGGTCTAATCCCACAGAAGAGCTACTGTAGCACAAATTACTGAAAAAGTTAATTTAGTTCATGATAGGAAGCAGTCGCAGAGTGCCCCCAAGCCCCCCCCCCCCCTCCCCACTCCCCCTGAACGTGCCTACATGTGAGCACCAGAACCAGATTTTGAATAATATAAAGGGAAACTGACTCTCTATGAATGGGGTAAGCGCTACGGAATTTGCTGGCGCTACGTAAATAAATGTTGATGATGAGTCCCAGGTATTGGGACCAATGTCTTCTGTGTTCAGAGCAGTTTAATTGATCTCTGAACCTATTGATATCAAAACTATACAGTTATATTCTAATCTGGTTTTTTTAGTTGTCTCCTGAAAATCATTTTCCATAATAATAAAATGATAACCCTAGGAGTAATGGAAGCCATTCCTGTATAGAATACACTCATCACCTCTGTACTATTTGCTGTCCAAGAGCTAGCAATCTAGAATGCGGCAGTGCGTGTATCTAGGTGACCGTGACTGATCTGCGTGCAGACGTAGAGCCAGTAAATGAGAAGTACGGGGCGAGATGAAGGAATGGTGCCTTCTTTATACCAGTTGTGGTTTTACTCTGGAAAGTTACATTTTTGTTACTTTGCCGACATAAATCTATCATTTCCCCTTCATACTTCCTTTTACCAGCAGGTGCACTGGAGGAAAAGTGAAGGAGATATTTGGGTTTGTGGGCCAGGGTGTGCGCCTTGTATTGGAAGTTCCTCTTCACAATAGGCGGCCATGAATGTCTTTATTAACCCTTCCCTGTGTCAGGGACTGCCTCTTGCTGAGCTCTGTGGACCGTCCTGATTATGTCCCTGTTTTCCCTCAATACCACCGTTTAATTTATTGTCCTACAAATCTTCTGGGTTAGAAGCAGAATTTATAGGAACAGATATAAGCTGCTTTTTTAGTAGCGCATCATCATCACCATTTTGTTTTATATAGCGCCACTAATTCCGCAGCGCTGTACAAAGAACTCGCTAACATCAGTCCCTGCCTCATTGGAGCTTACAGTCTAAGTTCCCTAATATACACACACACAGACTGAGAGAGAGGCTAGAGTCAATTTTGATAGCAACCAATTAACCTACTAATAAGATTTTGACGTGTGGGAGGAAACACACACAAACACCGGGAGAACATACAAACTCCACACAGATAAGACCATGGTCGGGAATTGAACTCATGACCCCAGCGCTGTGAGGAAGTGCTAACCACTGAGCCACCGTGCAATGGAGTGATTTATTTTTTTGGGGGTGACTTTCAGAGGAAATAAAGGGGTAGGAGGAAGAAGTAATTTTCAGGCACTGTGACTACCATTCTGAGACTGTTGCATCCATGTGCTGAGGTACTCTTGTACATACATACATACATACATACATGTCCTCTTATGTCACATATGATTTACTGCTGTTAGTATGGAGTATATGTCCTGCTATGTCACATGTCAGTCACTGTTAGTCCCTAGCACACATCCCCTTGTCTCACATCCCTCTAGGTTGTAGGATGTAATTGTCAGTCAGGTCCCTACAATATCATGTTGCAGACACTTCCTGCTCCCAGGCTCGCAGTACTCGCTCCTCCTTCCTGCACTACCATCCCCTCTCCCAGAGACCGCTGCCAGAACAGGGGGAGCGTATAAGGAAGCAGACGCAGGAGTCCTGGAGGAAATGCCAGGAGCACCGATCTGATGAACGGTACGGTCCGGCTTCTTGTCCTAATATTGTCGCTCTGTCTTTTGTGTCCTCATCTGTACACAGGAAACATTTCAATCATGATTTGTGGTTTGTGGAGCTGAAATGTACATTTTACTAAACGCTGACTTGTTTTATACGAGGGACGATGCAGGGAGTGTGCGCTCACCGGGACACTTCAGTTGTGTCTGTGACAGTGGTGAGGGGTTAGTGGGCTCTCTGCTTATGATGGAGGAATCCTCTATATCTCTGATTTGTTCTGCGTTATCCCACGTACAGTTTGTAGATTGTAGCTGTGAATGAAAACAGCAGGCGAGTATGACTCTGTCGGTCCTTTTACGATAATGTCTTAATAATTGAAAGCATAAGGGGGTAATATTCTAGTGTGTGTGTGTGTGTGTGTGTGTTTGTGTGTTTAATCAGTTTTCTTGGGATCTTTTACAAATGTGGATTTCAGAGTATCCTGGACTTGCAGAGTATAAATCTAGCACCTGATCTGGTATAAAAACATTCACAGTACCCATTGTTGGACCATTTTCTTATGTCATTTTTCAAGCATTATAAAGTACATTGAGTTCTCCTTATCCTAAGTTTATTACTATAAACCAGTGATGGGCATCGGGCGGCCCCAGATCCTGCCTGCGTTATTGTCAGTTGTGTGTGTTATAACTTGTAACACTTTTGCAAAATATTGATATGTTGTTACAGATAGGTGGCTCTTTCTCTGATAAAATATATTGTTTTATCTTATTACTGAGATTAAGGGTAATGTGTGGCCCTTGTGAGGGCTAGAGGGCGCCTATCATTACTATAATCAATGAGTCTCCTTATCCCAAGTTCTGGAGCACCTTATACCGAGTTCATTACTATAGACAGTGACGGCACCTTATGGCAGGTTCATTGCTATAGACAGTGACGGCACCTTATGGCAGGTTCATTGCTATAGACAGTGACGGCACCTTATGGCAGGTTCATTGCTATAGACAGTGACGGCACCTTATGGCAGGTTCATTGCTATAGACAGTGACGGCACCTTATGGCAGGTTCATTGCTATAGACAGTGACGGCACCTTATGGCAGGTTCATTGCTATAGACAGTGACGGCACCTTATGGCAGGTTCATTGCTATAGACAGTGACGGCACCTTATGGCAGGTTCATTGCTATAGACAGTGACGGCACCTTATGGCAGGTTCATTGCTATAGACAGTGACGGCACCTTATGGCAGGTTCATTGCTATAGACAGTGACGGCACCTTATGGCAGGTTCATTGCTATAGACAGTGACGGCACCTTATGGCAGGTTCATTGCTATAGACAGTGACGGCACCTTATCCAGAGTTTGTAATTATAGACTTTGACAGCTTTGACACTTACTTATATAGCGCCAGCATACCCCATAACGCTTTACATCTTACCCAGGTCATTACTGTATACAGTGAAAGCATTTCATCCCAAGTTCATTGATATTTACATTCAGAGACCCTTATCCCAAGTTTATTACTACTGAGAATGAGAGAGCACCTTATCCAGAGTTTGTTACTATAGACAGTGACAGCACCTTATCCCACGTTTGTTACTATAGACAGTGACAGCACCTTATCCCACGTTTGTTACTATAGACAGTGACAGCACCTTAGCCCAATTGTATTGCTCTGGACTGTATTATTACAGACGGAGCCTTTTTTTTCCTTATGTTTAACCCAATTTAACTTTCTTTTGTCAAGGCCATGTGTCCAGGGTTCTTAACCTCCAGGTCTTTTTGATTCTCTTTCTGTAAATCCGTTAGTTAGGCGGTGCCTTGTTACTGTAACAAATGAAGGAGGTGGGCCACAGTTTAAGGAGCTCCTGACGGAAGATCCTGGGATTGGTCCTGCCCTGCAGATTGGACTCCGTGGTTGTGAACTTCCACTGGACTTTATCCTGATTTTTGGGCAATAGCACCAACCCTCTTGTGTTTTTAGGAGGATAAAACTAACAGACTGTACGACTGACTGAGTTATATAACGTTTCTGTATGTTTTATAGAACCTTTATGGAGCAGAAGTACTATGGTATAATCCAAGGTTGTAACATGTGGATCTCCACCCTTAGTTGAGAAATGCCCACAGCCCCGTTCCCCTCACATGGCTGGGTGTGAGATAGTCACTGGATAATATCTTATTATTTTATACAAGTTGCATCAGACTGAGCAGCGGGTCACTAAACGGTCTCTAAGACCTAGTATTATTTTTGTGCACTCATTTTTAACAAATTGTCCAAATTGTGTTTTCAAAAACCTGCAGCACTGTGTACTATGGGTGTAATAAGTGCTCCCAATGCTGCATTGTATATTACGGAGCATTAACGCTGCAGACAACGCTGAAACTGATCAACACTTATCGGATAGTGCTGGTCCATTCACTTTATTTTATTGGTCTATGCACAATAAAGCACAATTAGCCGACTATAAGAATGTGTGTTTACAGCGTCTGTGTGTATGAGCTCTTATTGAGGCGCTGGGTTTTTCCTGTATCAAACCCAATTATTCTATCAGCTGGGTAAGCAGGGGTCTACCATAAATATAGACTTGATCTCCCCCACAGGGTTAAAGGAACTACCCTGAGGGTAATCTGTGTTCACGTTAATTCTATATAGACAAATCTTCCTTAATTTGTGGTTCCCCTGTATAGAGCCAAAGTTCCAGATGGAAGAGCTAGAAGTGAAGATGTTTTCAGAATCTCGTTTACACTTCGTGCCAAGTGAGGTAAAAGTCTCATGATGTTTGATGTGGGTTTGTCAGTCCTGGCACTTGGATTTGGGAAGCTCCCTTTTTTTTTTTTTTTTTTTTTTGTCTATTTCAAGTTAAAACATTTTTTTGTATTACTTATATATGCAAATCTGAGAGAGGAATAAAACATATAAGTCCAATCCTGGGGATTTTTACCACCTAGGCTCAGCCTCCCGTTGCTGATGGATGGTCCGTCCCTTCATTTACCAGCTCTCGCGGTTTTAGGTTCCCTCATACAGCGTAACAATGGCTCTAGGGCTGGCACAGGTCAGTGTAATGCTCGGTTATTACTTCCCAGAGTCTGAATGGATGCCTCCTACATGGGATTGAAGAGCCAGAGATCATTCTGATTTATATTATGTTTTGTTTTTTTTTTTATTCAATTTATTTTTTACTGATGCTCCATAGCAAGGGTTGAGGAGCCTGATTGTTTAGCTTTGTAGCTCTGACTGTAATGTACAGTCCAATTTAGAGACTTTAAGGGCATATACGCCCCATGCACATGGAATCCTAGACTTTGCCGTTCACAATATGATAGGATTTGGGTAAAGGGGGGAGGGGGGGGTTGATTTCCTTTTATTGAGACTGAGCAGCTGATTTCCCTTCCTACGCTCAAGGCATTACTGCCTGGAGAAACTACAGAGGTGTCAGGACTTTATTATATCGTCACCTGATCATTTCCTGTGCAGTTTAACTCTGTCAGTCCTCTTGGAATAATTACATCTTTTCATATATTTTTTTTTTTTTTTCCCTTTAATATCAGATCTGTTGTACTAGTATAATATTTCCTTCCATCTGGGCAAAGGAAAAGTTGGAAAAGTTTCATTTTCACTGGTGGTGGACAAGCCTATCTGTCGAAATCTAGTTACCCATTAGCACTTGGTTTTGCGTTTAAAAATACAAGGTTAAACGCCAGTAAAACTGCTTGTCAAACTTGGATGCATTGGATTACTTGCGTTCGTCAGGTCGTGGTAAGTCACTCCGTGGACCTCAGTACATTTAACTTGCGTTAAACTCATTGCATGGAGCAGACTGTGTTGGTAAAACTGCAGCTGTTCTTATGCATTGTACTAGTGGTAAGTGTTAATATAACACATGTATTGGGAAGCATGGTGGCTCAGTGGTTAGCACTGCTGCCTCACAGCACTGGGGTCTTGAGTTCAATTCCCAACCATGGCCTTATATGTGAGGAGTTTGTATGTTCTCCCTGTGTTTGGGTTTCCTCCAGGTGCTCTGGTTTCCTCCCACACTCCAAAAACATACTGGTAGGTTAATTGGCTACTATCAAATTGACCCTCTCTCCCTCTCTGTCTGTCTGTCTGTGTCTTTCTGTGTGTATGTTGGGAAACTTAGACTGTAAGATCCAATGGGGGCAGGGACTGATGTGAATAAGTTTTCTGTACAGCGCTGCGGAATTTGTGGCGCTATATAAATAAATGGTGATGATAATGATGAATTTGGTTTATTGTAGTTTCTTTATATAGCGCCAATCATATTCCGCAACGCTGTACAGTCCATGCAGTGCGGTAGTTCATGGAATCTCCTCTGGGTGGCACTGTTTCTCTGGCATGGTTCCACTCTTTAGCCCGATGTGTGATTATGCACATTTGGATGCACTTATACCATGCTTGACTGTAATTGAAGGTTTATGACCCTTTAACATTGCTGCTCTTCTATCCCTGGAGTTGCTGTGTATCGATTGCTTTGTTGGAGGCCTGTGAGAGCTGCATTAGGACATGTCATGACCTACTTGAGTCCTGTGATCAGGAAGCGCCGCTGCTCTGCATGTTAAAGATTTCCTCTCGTCTCCAGTATCCTCTGTATGTCTCCTACATACTAATCCATTCTGGGTAATGATAAACGCTCTGCGCTGTGACTGCTGAATGAGTCAAGTGATGGGTCCTACACACGTCATCAACTGTAAGCGCAGTGCAGTAAGTGGGACGAAAGGGGGAAACCATAATATATTGTGACGTGACATAATGTGACACCAAACAACCTAATGTGACATAATACAACACGACCTAATGTGATATAAATAACTGATGATGATGATGATGATGATACAACGTAGTTGGCAAGACCCAATAAAACGTGACAAACTATGGAACACTACAGGGGTGACGGAGCGGACATGGAGGAGGTTGAGGAAGAGTAGACTGGTTAACGGGAAAGACAGAAAACCAGCGTAGGGGATGAGGCAGGAGACTACTTGAGACGTACCTAAGAACAAGAGGATTGGACATTGGGGCACATGTAGAGGAGAGGGGGAGGAACGAGGGCCCTGCTCATGAAAGCTTACAATCTAAAGGTTTTTTTTGAAACATAAGAGGGTGACCCAGTGAGGGGAGGGAATTGACAGATCGAGGAGGGATTTTGTGGTGGATTAGTAGACTTTAATGGATTTTAGGGCACGTCTGAAGCTTTTTAGGCAGGGGGAGAATCTGATAGAGCGAGGGAGAGCGTTCCAGAGGCACGGATGAAGTATTGGAGGTGGGAGAGAGAAGAAAGTACTACTCCCCACATAGACATATACAAGGGTAATTATTAAGGTCTGTGAAACAACTGCATATGTACAAGAGTAGATTTTAACTTTTATGTATTAAAAATAAATAATTGTAATCCATCTGAACAATATCGGGGGACAAGAGTCTGTAGTGGGGGCGCTGAGTATACTGGAAACCGATGTGTTAGTGGCGATGCTGCTGTTACTCGCACTGACCGTGACTGCAGTTGTGCTGTAAAAGGAAAGTGTAGCCATTCCTTTTATTACAATGTATCCACGTTGCCGCTAACGAGGCCACTCATACACAGAGTCTGAAGTGTCAGTAACAGGGGTTTTAAATAGACCTCAATAACATTGCAATAGTAATAGAATAAACTCGCACATTTGTTACAATGTATCACCGTGATATCAGTATCCATCACAACGTTACATAAAACAATCCAATGAGCATAGATTTGTGACCTAATGAATGGGGGGTATATAATCCAGAGAAAAGGACCTAGCAGTCTATTAACCTACCAGTATGTTTTTGGAGTGTGGGAGGAAACCGGAGGACACCCACGCAAACACGGGAAGAACAAACAAACTCCACACAGATAAGGCCATGGTCGGGAATAAAACTCATGACTCCAGTGAGGCAGAAGTGCTAACCACCAAGCCACCGTGCTGCCCATAAACATTCCTTCTATAATCACAGTCTGCTAATAGCAAATAACCAACTACTAACTAATCTACATAAACGCTTTCCCTCTATCCCGGATGCCATTCATCCAAGGGTCCTTCCATCGAGATTGAGAGGTGCCCATAGAATGGCAGACAGTGGCCTCAGAGGTCCTCCTGTGTGACGGAAAAATCCTCAATTCATATTGTTCAGGAGCCGATTTGTTAGTGATTTATATGTGAATTCCATGTGCGGAAATTAGTGACACCAACGTGTTTGTACGTCTCCAGTCTATGACCATCAAACCACGTTGCTATGATCTGTACTATGGCCATGATCTTATCACCCACATGTATGACCAGACCATCATGAGGACTGTGGGATATGTAATAAATGAGGGCAGTGAAGTACACATGAGAAATTATACTCCACAATCACTGCACGTTCCCCGCCCACTCTTCCGTCTTCTCTTCCCTAGATCCGCTTCCATGTTACTCATTAGTCTCACTATGTATGCAAGATGCACACTGTGATTGTGACAACGTACGTACAAAGACAACAAAGGCAGCTGTGTCAGGCAGCAGTTTTATTGTTGGGGGGTGGAAAGCAGGATAGTATGTTGCAACATTTGGGGGAAAAGTGCGCGGCACAGAGTAAACCCTCTGTACAGCACTGCAGAATTAGTGGCGCTATAGAAATAAATGGTGATGATGTTTCATCATCTTCCCATTGTCTGACCTAGGTATTTATCTGTGATACACAGATCTGTGAGCACTTTAATAGTGCTGCTTTCCTAACATGAAAGCGTTAGATGGCTGCGGTAAGAGAGGGTCTCTTATATAACGAATTTGTGATTTATTTAATTTGTAAATGTTCACTGCTCTGGTGCTGGATCAATAAGACAATATTTACTGCACATTTTTATTTTAAAAGGGCATTGAACCACCTTGCCCTCTGTAAAGCCGTCGCTCCCTCCCATGACTCCGCTGTTTCTGTGTGGTGTTGAATCCTGTGTAGCATTCTTCTGATGCAGCTCACACACACGGAGCTGATGCATTGTTCTGACTGAGGGGGGGGGGGGGTCCGTCTTCCTTCCTCTGTGGAAGTGAGCCGCCATCTGGAGCAATGAGAACCGTCCTCTGTGATCCTTCTATTCACTGCACGTTGGCAGCTTCCAGCTATTTTTACTTCTAGCTGACTTTATATTCCTGTCGCACCTGTAGACAGAGGTTCGGGGCTCGTACACACAGGTGCTGGGAAAACAATGGCTGGTAGACGCGTTGGGGAAACATTGATGTGGAGCTGTTTGCAAAGTAGGCGTAATTACCATTCAAAAATGCGGCGCAGAAGAAAAGCGAATATATTCCCAAATGTTGAGCTGTGCGCATCATGCGCTCCACGCAGGTCGACAGCAGCGTACGCACCTGGTTTCAGCCGGGCACACGTTACCGATTCTTATTTCCAACTAATGTCCATGTTTTTATTCAATTGTTTTATGTGCACCAATCACATTCACTATTGGTCATCAGTAAAGCTGATAAGACCTCTCTGTTACAGCAGAAACAACTCCCCGACGTGTGTACAAGAAACTTTTTACTTAAATGCATACATAAAGACAAAGCGCTAATTAATGTCAGAGGTGCAATCGCAAACGGCCAATCACAAGCTGTTCTTCAGTACTGGAGACAGTCATCCTCATTCGCTATTTACACCTGTCTCTGACCACCCACAAATAACACGGCTCTCCAAGGGGCACATTTATCAATATTCACATAAAGTGAAAAGTAGTTTTCAATCCTTATCGCAATGATAAGGATTGAACTACTTATCACATTTATGTACAGCCCTGCACAGAAACAGCAGTTCCGAAAAACTGCTGTTTCAGTGATAAAAAAAATCATACTTACCCCCCCCCCCCCCTCTTCGGAAGCGCTGTCTTCGGGTCTTCTCTTCACTCTTCAATTGCGCATGTCCAGTTCCAAGAACTCAGATCCCCTCTCTGTCTCTGCAACGGTAGTTGCAGAGAGAGCGCGCTGAGTGACAGGGAGGGATCATGTGATCCCTCCACACATGCGCTGTACAGCTCTGCTCTTCGGAGCAGAGCTGACAGCATTAGATTTCTTCAATTCCGATGATGTACTTCAGCTGGCGTACATTAACATGGCAAGTTCCCGAAAAAAATGTTTTTTCGGGACTTGTTAGATTCTGTTGAATGGTGACTGCTCCCAAAAACGAAGAGGAATGCAAAGCGGCAGATATCCATGATATCTGCTGCGATGCCCCCTTAATAAATTTGCGGAGGACACTGTGGGACCTTAATGACCCGTTAAAAGCACTATCGTGCTTTATTAAATATGCCCCTAAGGTGTATGCGTGTCTCTTATCCATTCGCAATTGCGCCAACATCCCTCCCCCCCCCCCCCCCCCCCCCGCCCCTCCTCTCTAGGTGCAGGCTGACATAACCTGCATGGATGAACTCTCTGGGCTTGTGCAGAGCAATTTGAAGCCGGAAGCGCTGCGCAAACTGGCGTTTACAAGGAGCCCCTGTGTGTATCAGCATAGGACCGTTACATGTATGTTGTGTGTTTATACGTGGCTGTGTAATAAGCCCCTGGGAGCAGTAAGGGCATCCGCTGCATCTTGTCGCTGAGCGCAGGGTTAGGGGCAGTTGGCGGCTGCCGTGCAGGAACCTCTTTCCCCCACTGTGGGAATCCACGATGTGAATTAACCAGCAATGTGCTCTGTACCCCGGGGGCAGCTTCTATCTGCACATTAGTTTCGTTAATTAAAGCCGTCCCCAACCCCAGCAAATGATATTAATCACCCACTAAGTGTGTAATTTACCAATGAGTCTGAGTATTAATAAAGGAAGCGAAGTATGTGATGGAGAACACGGCCTGGGACGTGTCTTATATCACAGCGCCGGATGCCGCTGTGCAATATGTCAGCAGTTTATTAATCGTTCTTCAGTGATGTCAGGGAAAATACAGTTGGTGACGGCGTCTATCTCTGCTGGGGTAATCTATAGACAGGACATTATAGCGATTATTCACACGATGTTCTCACAATATATTATATTAGTTAATGATCCATCATAATACCAAATATAATACTATACTGCGTCCTTTATAACATTGTTTATAAGTGCCCACACCTTGTACATATCGGGCATTATAACAATGACAGGGTTTAACCACTAACACAATGGATCTTTTATATATTGGGATTGTAGGAGTGAAGAGTAGACAAATGATTCCGCTGACGTTACTGATGTGTGCGCAGCGTTCATACACCGCCAGCCTGTGACAGAGCACCGTGCTGTGTGGGGAAATGTGCTGGACAAAATGAACACTGAGACAAAAAGTATAGTGGTCTCTGTCCATGTGAGCTTACACTCTACACGGTTCCATGAAGGAGGAGCAGTGGGCACTTTAGAGCTGGGGGGGGGGGGGGTGTGATTATTAATGGAGGCCGGGTGTGCTAGTACTTCTGTACACCTGGGAGGCTGCTCTTTGTGGAAACAAATGTAGTATTTTCAATATTATGTGTCGCGCAGGCTTTCCAGCTTGTGTACAACTACAAGTCCCAGCATACCCTGCCAGTAATGTTATGTCCACATTACCTTCAGTGGTAGCGTTTGTGATGGTTTCTGCAACTGAGGAGTCCCCCATAGTTTGTTACCAATATAATGTGATTATTTGCATGAAGACATTCGAATGCAGATAGTGGATTTCCTGTAGTTTACATTGATGTGTGAAAATCCATTGTATACTTTCCTTATGTCATTTCTTCATAGGGATATTGGTGCAAGGGAAATACATGACAGTGACATTCACATTGACTGTGATATAGTTATGTGTTATCAGAGCAGTATATATCTGGGTGGTTTCAGACAAGTGATTTGAATGCTTGTGCTATTTTGTGTGTGGCTCTGTGTGTGTATCCTGACTCCTGGTATTATACATTTTAAATGTCGGTGTTCTGTGGGGAGTGGTCCTTAGAGCCAGATTTAATGAGTGAACTCTGGGGCACAAAGCGGTGACTAGGATAACTAGTGCTCAAATGTCGTACAGGAGTAACTGGTTCAGATTGTCCTGGATGGATCCCACGTTCCTGTTCTAAAGGACTATCCTGAGAACGAGCAGTGAAAGAGAACCGTTGTAAAGCAGCTGTGTGACATTAATATATTTCATAGGCTGCGTATTACGAAGCTGAGGGATATACATGAATATAACTGAAGTATTTATACTGTTGTGTTAGGAGGGAGGTGATTCTCTAACAGAGCAGACACTGAGTGACTGACAGTGTTGCTGTACAGAAATACAGTGTGTGGATTGCTGGATCATACACAGGGTCAGTGATGTCACAGTGCCTCCAAATTTCTGCAGAGTCAGTTTTTTGACCTGTGTGAGATCCCAGCAGAGGATGTGGGAGGAGCTTTCAGCTGTCAGTCATGAGGGAGGGAGGTAATACTATATAACTGGGATTGTCAGGGTTACATTGAACGGTGTACTTTACCTCCATGGTTCATAGCTGTACGTGTCCGCTGTGGTTTAGTGGTTGTTTAAGACTTAATTACCAGGTTTGTAGAATTAGCTGTGACTGAGCGTTTCAATTTCTTCCAGTAGAAAAGTGCTAATGACTGAGGTTGTGTTTAGCTCGTTAGATTTAGTTTTGTAGAATTGATACATAAGTTCTGACTTAATGATGGACTTTACACATCTACATCCGGAGAGACAGCTGGTTTGTGGCTCAAGCAACCTCCGTGGTTGTGTATCAGATCAGTTCTGAAAATGCCGCAGTGATGTCAGTTGTTCCTAGTAAATATATCGGCTCATCTGACACAATGCTGTGTGGCTGCTTCCACTGTGATGGGTCCACTTTAAGGAAAATAATAATAATGTATAGCCAATTAATCCTTTTGTTTCAACTATGGTTTTGTCGCAGATAAAGTTGATATCGTGCTGTGGTGAGAAATCATCATGTTTTTTGCAGTCTTCAGATAATCATTGTGACCATATCTAAGTGGTCCAAGCTTGTATTGTAGAAGTCAGGTGCTGGTAACTGGGGGGTTAGATTGGAGGCTGAGCCGTAATATCGTATTGCAGAAGAGCGGATGTAATATAGGATCTGTTTCACTCTTTGTAGTGTTTTTTCAATTTGATCTAAAGAGTAAAAACACTTTTGGATATCACTATGTATCACAGAAACACACAACCCCCCCAGCACACTGCTACCAACCAGTAATAATACACTAGATAAAACCGCCTTCTATTTGTACATTAAACAGATGTCTCGGTTACACACGTTTGTGACTGTATAATAAGCCACCTGTCATGTCACGGTGCTGGCAGATTTTTGGGTGTTTATTTTCTAGTTAACCCTCCTTTTCTAGCACCCGCCGTTACTCATAAATTGATTGAGCAACATCCATTTTGGACATGACTGATATATCTGAAATATTAAACATTTAATACATATCATTAAATTATGTCTTATGCCTAAATAAATGTGCTCCACTTGCGTTCGGTCCTGGAGAGATAGCGGACATTGCTTAGGAGTGATGGTCGCTGTCCGATGTGCTGGGTGACAGCGTTGTGCTCCGCGGGTCATGTGATGTGGAGGCCGGCCGCTAACGCCACTTTCAGGCATCCTCCGCGTAATGTCATAGATTTGGGAATGTCAGAGCATTATAGGATGTGTTGGAATAAATGTAGAAGTTGCTGTCAGACACAGATGAGAAGGTTTCTACGTTACATCTTGTACAGTCTTGTTGGAACTTTTGGACAGTGAAATGTTGTTGTTTTTTTTATTTGATTTCTTGCTTAATTTTATGTTTTCTGTTTAGTCTGAGACATGCAGCATTGCCCTAAAATAACATTGATTTTAATTATTTCTACCTGTCTGAGGAGGAAATTAAAGGAGTTTAGTGTTGTGGACAATAATGGATTTTGACTGCTTGTGTTACTCTGTATCACTACTTTTAAAAAGAAAAAAACCAGTTGGACATGTTATGATTTGCCTGTGAAGAATGTCCCAGCTCCAGTATTACGCAGCATAGTAGAGGCAATGAGGTAGGAGACGGCCGTGGATCTCCCATCTCTGGAGGGTCCGGTCTGATCACCAGGGACCATGCAGGTTTTTGGGATCTTTAGCTGTGCCAGCGGAGATGGTGAGTGTTCCTGATATCCGTTATGCTGGGATTGCTGGGTGATGAATGCGTTGTCTGGATGTAACTGTGTTTATTCCAGGAAGAACAAGGGTTTTCTTCGCAGTGGGTTTGTGTCGCTATTAACCTGTCTGCAGCTTGCGGAATTTTATTAGAAAATGATGCCGGTGACAGTAAACGTGCGAGACGCTGAGATGTGAGAGAGACGAGGTGTAATTAGTGTCTGGAAGCTTTGTAAGATAGAGATACAGCTTACAGTACCACGGAGTATAGTTCTGTAATACATGGGATTATACTGCCTTCATTTGTATTATAGGGGAGAATTACTCCTCTCCAGATCCAACAAACATTCTGTCTCCAGCAGGGTAGTATTATTACTCTCCAGAACCAGCACATCCTGTGCTTTCTCCTGCAGGGTAGTATTATTCCTCTCCAGAACCAGCACATCTGTACTTTCTCCTGCAGGGTAGTATTATTCCTCTCCACAGCCAGCACAACTATGCTCCCCAATACCATTATAGCTTTGCTTTTGACTGCATGGTAATATTAATCCTCTCCAGTACAGATATAGATCTATTCTACAGATCCTTATCCAGACCAGTCATTTCTTAGCTGGAAGTTTTACAATTAACCCCGTCAGTCACTGTGGTCTAATTTTTGTCACACCCCTGCTTGTTGTGCAGGAGATACCCCTTGTAGAAAGTGATCCCCCTCCTCATAGAGTATACACCCGGAATCGGAGGGACATTGGTCTAGAACCCTGTGTTCTACCATGTTCTAGTATCATGTTGTAGTCTGTGGGTCGAGGGCACTGCCACAAGACGGGTAGAAAACGGATATGATCTCAATCTCGTAACAAGGGAATCCAATTGGATGCAGACAATCTAGACCTGCGAGTCTGTCTTCTCCCCCGAGTGTGTTGTTGGAGTCTGAGTGATTCTGAAACATTTTGCAGAAAATAATATTATACGTGTCGGTTTCATGAAGTGCCGACCGGTCATGTGTGACAAATAACATTAGTTTTTAGGAGTAACAAAGTTTCAAACTGGATTTTGGTTGTGCAATTGACTGAACATATTTGGATTTTCATAAAGGGGTTCATTACTGTTTCACATTTTGGTGTTTAGTACACAAGGTGACAGTACTCGGTCTCTCTTGCTGCTAGAGAACTGGTTGACGGATAGAAGACAAACGGTGGTTATAAATGTAATGTAGATAAGTGTAGGATTTTGCCCCTAGGCCAGTGGTAATAACAATGTGAATTACATATGAGATGGGCTAGAATTGGGGTAAACTGATATGAAACAGAACTTGGCAGTGCCAGAAATACACAGTGTCTGCAGCTGGTTGCCCTACACCCCCCCCCTGTGTTCCTTTTGCCGCAGGAAAATTGATGGCAGAAATAAAGTCTTTTATATTCCGCTGACGAATGTTTTATGGGTTTACCCTAAGTGAGTATATAAAATATTTGCTTGAGGGAGGATTTGTACTATGTTTTGAAGGAGGGAGGATTTAACTTTTGCTGAAGGGAATAACCAGATGTAAAGTTTAGATGTGTCAAGATTAGGCGTCATGTGTCTGTGATCCCTTATCGCTCACGGTTCACATGCTACATATCTGTGTTCTGCCCTCTTGTGGGCAAATGGAAAAATGGCACCTACTGTATTGTAGTATTGCATCTGATGGCAGGGACGCTCGATCCTCCTATCGGATCACTTCTCTCTTTGCTGACAGTTCACATGTAACGTTTAGGTACAAGTAGCTTGTGATTGTCTGCAATGGTCGTTCTACCAGCCATTCTGTAACTCCTGTTAGAGTGTAAGCCCATGGGCACAGACCTCTATATCCAAAACCTTAAACCATGGCGGGTACTCAGTGTTGTCACTAGCTCCTAGTAAAGTGATAAAATAAATCGCACAAACTGTCTATTGGAGGAGGGTTAATATGGTTGATGATTTGATGAAATAGCAAAATACAATTGAATGTTGTAACGTCTCAGTATTGGACTTGAAGATCTGAGAGGGATAGGTGCAGATGAGTGTGGAGGAATAGCATTGAGTTGAATAGAAGAAGACGTTCTCTTTTTAATATAATTGCATTAAACCAATATTTCCAGAATACGCTCATATCTCACACAAGACACTGCAAAAACCTTAATTCATGCACTCATCTCCCGCAACGACTATTGCAATTCCCTCCTTACTGGTCTTCCCAAAGTCAGACTCTCACCCATACAATCTATTTGCACGCAGAGGCTAGATTGATTTTCCTTGCAAAGTGTTCTTCCTCTGCTGGAGCCACTCTGTCAGTCTCTACATTGGTTGCCTGTATTTCAACAAATCCAATATTAAATTATTCTACTAACATACAAGGCCATCAACAAAATTACACTGACATACATCTCCTCACTTGTCTCAAAATATCTCCCAACTAGACACCTCCGTTCTGCACAAGATCTGCGTCTCTCTTCCACTCTCATCACTTCCTCCCATTCCCGGTTACAGGACTTTTTTCAGGCTGCACCCACTTTGTGGAATTCCCTCCCTCGCATAGTAAGACTTTCCTCTAGTCTTCAAACCTTCAAGCATTCTCTGAAAACCCACCTCTTCAGACAAGCTTATAATATTCCTCAACCCACCCACTTACTCTCCCTAGGTTACCCACTATTACCACCCTCTACACAGCTAACACAAGACAGCAACCCTCTGACCAACATTGCTGTGTCACTGATCACACAGCTCACTCAATACTTTGTAACATTTGCATTCTAGCTGGTCCAATGTGCAATATGATGTAGCACGTGCCCTTGTGTATCAAACCATTGTCCCATAGATTGTAAGCTTGCGATCAGGGTCCTCTTACCTCTGTCTGTATGTATTACCCAGTATTGTTTTGTTAATGTGTGTTCCAAATGTAAAGAGCTACGGAAATTGCTGGCGCTATATAAATAAACTGATGATGATATTTAGAATATCCTCCCTAATTAAGTGATTTGTAGAAAAAGTGAGGAACATTTGTATGAGACAATCTTTAACTTCAGGGACTTTACACAGAGGACGTGTTATATATAATCATTACTATAAATTGGTGCCCAGAATAAGGGTTCAGGGACTCTGAGAAACCATTGAAATACAAACACTTTTTATCTAGTTCTAGAAATGACTATTGTCCTGTTGGTTGCTATGGGTTACAGCATCTTTTCCTAAGCATCCTGGTTTCCAGAAACACCCTGAATGTTTTCTAAAGCTCATTTTACTGTGTGAATAAAAGGTCTCTATAGGTTTCGTTAATATGTTAGTGCTTTGTCCATTAACGCCGTAGCCCACTGTTTTACTGAATATAAAAAGCAATCCTAACATTACAAAATAGGAGGCGTTTCCCCTTTAAATAAATCGGGCACCTAATACCCCCTCCGCTGAGCTGCATTCATAGTAATGTTCACAGGCCCTGTAGGATACAGTAATGCAGAGGTTGTGCTATGACCTCAGCACTCTCCATTCCTAATTCATAAATGATGGTCGTGTTATCTGTTTCCAGAGACCTTCCTGTGACTCACTGAAGCCTATATCCACTCAAATCATCTTACTTTCTTAATTGGGAATCGCTCCTTCTGCAGCCTGTAAAATAACGATTTCTCAGTGTGAGAGAGAGATGAAGACGCAGCATATAATATACGTTTGGTTTTATCTCTCTCTCTGCGCTGTCTGCTGCTTTCGTGTCTTGGTGCTCTCTGACCTTACTGTAGCAAGTCAGAGTAATAATGTGATAGTCTGACATTTATATAGGAGCTGCTTTGTGTGCGCTGGAGATTTTCCTTCCGCTTCATTATTTATTCATTTTTACTCTTCCTGCTGATTTAAAGGACCACTAAACCCCAAAATTGAAATTTTTCATATCTGAACCATGAAAGTAAAAAAAACCTCAAACATTTAGTGTTATCCTAACACTTCCCTGTAGCTCCCCCCACTCCGCTACAGATAGATGAAGCTTTCCCACATCTTTATAGACTTTGGTAAACGTAAAAAGAAAAATCTCAGATTGCAGTCATTTGTGTTACTGTGACATCACTGGCCCCACCTCTGTGTGATTCCGACCAATCCACGCAGTGCATTTCTGTAAGGCAAGGCTGTTAAGTTGTCAGTCCCTCTGTGTCTATTCTGCTAACGCAGCGTCTAACTTGGCATGGTGGATATTTTTAGCTAATGAAAGACCCTTCACGCAAGCGATGAAAAGTTTGGAGGTCATACACCAAATAACAGTTGAAAATGTGATTTTATTGTCTCCATTTGGGGAGATGAAGCACCCCTTGCTCAATATTCCCCAACAGACTTGCTTTCTCTTCCCATAATGTACGGTGAAGTGTAAATTGTATTTCACAGAATATTTCAGAATTCTGCAAGAAAAAGCCCATTCCATAGCTGGTGCCTTGTGTTACGGATTGAGCTAGCTTTGTGGGGCAGCGGTATGTGAGACAGTATGTGGTCTGGGGGCTCTTCTTAGTCTCTCCTCTGGGGGGGCAGCACTGGACCTGTTCTCCTAGTGATTGCCTGTGGCTACTATTTATTTTAAATCTGCTGAGAACCACCCTATACCAACAGATTCAGAGGGACATATTCAATTACTAAATGCAGGCGCGATTGCGTGCGGCCGCACGGGTCCCGGTATCGCAACATTGAGGATTTCAGTGCGCACAGAAATCTGTGATATTGCACTCGCGTAATGACACTTTTTATGCGCAGCCGCGCAAAAAGTAATTGAATATGCCCCAGAGAATGAGGATTCTGGGAGAGATGACTGGCGGGTTTATGCTTTTCCGAGCACTCCTAGAAAAACAAAGTGAAGTAAAGTATCCCATTTAAAAAGAAAGCATTTTATCCTTTTTAATTTTTTGGGAATTCTGAGCCACTTTCAATGAATCTAAAAAATATATATAATTTATATTTTATTACTTTTTGTTAAATTTATTACGGAGGACAAGGCAAGTGGATGCCGCCCACAAGTATCTACTACCACTCCTGTTGGAGCCAAAACCCCCAAATCTGTGGTAGTTATGGTGGTGGGGGGGGGGGGGGGTGTGACCTTTTGATCCTGTATTCCTGAGAGAAACGGGCCAGACCCGGCAGCTGCTTGGTGTATACAGACCCCCTTATAAAGTGCCAGAGCGTCTGTAACTTTGTAAAATGCTCCGTTCACTAGTACAAATCCTAGTGTATTATTTGCCCTAATTGAGGTGTTTAAATGATTTATTTATTTTTTTAGAGAAGGAAATCAGGTTGTTGAGTGTCTGGCACTGGTAGATTATATCGCTGTTCTATACGTCTGAGTCACAAGCTACTGAGCACCAGTGTGTGAGGAGGGGGGAGATGATTGTCTCAGCTGGTACATAATGGTCCTATTGCCCCCGGGATAGACCCAGCTTCTGGCTGGATTGTCAGTTTATGAACTAAAACAAAGCTGATCGGGATAATAAAGAGTAATATGAACTGGCCCAGTTACATGTAGAACTGGGTGTTTTAATTTACGTTCATTCCTACTGACTGGTATCTGTTTTCTGCAATATGGTTTTATTTGATATTGCTGATACAGTTGCGTGTCTGTGCCAAGTCTTCCTTTCCATGGGCTCTAGATATTTATAGCGGCCGTCCGTTAGCCGTGTCCGGATAAATGTCGGCTGTGTCCCGTATTAGATTGTATTTCTGATACGCTGCAGAGCACAGATGGATCTGTCAGTGTGAAAGTGCATCTTGTAAATGTCTGTTACCCCTGACAAACCAATAAACCCGACCATAGAAAATGAAAAGAAAAGGTGCACTTCACACCCAGGGCAGGGGGTAGCGTCCCATTCAAGATTTATAGTGACGAGACCCCCTCTGAAATACACCCCCCCCCCCATCTGCCACTGCAAAGTGATCCGACCAAGTCCGACAGACGATGCCTTTTGTGCGTGTCTGAGATGGAACAAAAGCCGTATTTGTGGTTGTAGCTCAGGAAGTGTCCTCAGTACACACAGTCCCTTCGTCTTCCCGGGGAATTCTGAACGGTTCTAAATGCCGGCTAAGCATCCGGATCTGGAGGACAGAAGCCGAAGTAACAGAGCTTTGCTGGAGATATTCCTTAAGAAAAGACAGTACATGGAAAGGCCCCCCTATGGTAAGAGACCTAGGACCGGATATACCCTGTGTATGGGGCAGGCAGTGGGTAGAGGATATACTGGTCATAGTGCCACATTCGTGGGGTTGGTTGGGTAATATACCCATTGCTACATTGTATCCATCTAAACTCCAATGAAGAACATGTTCTGACAGATGCTTCTATGGTTGTGAATGAGCTGTAAAGTGTGTGTATGTATGTGTGTGTGTGTATGTGTGTATATATATATATATATATATATATATATATATATATATATATATATATATATATATATATATATATATATATATATATATATTAGTGTGTGACGGAGAAGCAATGTTACATTGTAGCGACTGCTGTTATTTCGTACACCTACTCCCTACTGACTCCCAATACTATGTCAGAGTAGACTTGTGATACTTATATGTGCAATGTTTGTTTTAGGGAGTTTTAAACCCAGTAATATTTGTGATACATAGTCTCCATTGCTTGTCACCGGTTACAGATATTATATTAGTTGTGTCATTATGGTGTATTTTACAGACCTGGGAGTGTGTCAGACACATCTATGATCAATGGATCAGAGCTTGGACTGGTCTATTATTTGGCTGGAAATGTAATTCTTAATTAACGGACTCTGGTGTGAATTACGACAAAGGATACCAGGGTTTCTATTGAGAAGTCAGGTAGTTGTTCCTTTGTGTCCGTTCAGTACCACCCCCCCCCCCCCCCCCCCCCCAATGGGCTGTTGTTCTCTGATTCTGCTCTTGTTAGGAGGAATTGTGTCTTTGTGCCCATTTACCTTTTACCTTTAGTCCCGGCACAGAGTTACGGCTGGGGAATCGGTCATGTTGTTGTGTATTCACATATAGTCCACACACAGCTTGGGGTGAACCAGTCTCTTTCATGTCCTTATTCTTTCAGTGGGATTCTAGTTACTGAATTCTCAATCAGATGTCAATGCCGGGGCTTTACAATTTACTAATAGTGTGCCCAAATCCTACCCCCACCCACGATCCCTATTTTAGGTCTCTGCCTGGGACTGCGTAGAATCCTTTGGACCCTGGTAACTACTCTAAATGGGGGATCTCAGTTCTTGGAAGTGTGTTGGGTCATTTTACCGGCTCATTCCATCTTGTAGTGAGATGAACGTAATGGGTGACCCTGCTCCTTCCACTTTATAGTTCTCAGTCTGTGGCTTCCTACTGCCTCCATTCCCCTCCTCACATCATGTCACTGCCCCTGTCACATGCACCCCTGTCCTCACTAACACATCACTCATCTCCTGATATACTATGTGCTGCTGGGGACCCTGCTCCTTCCACTATATAGTTCTCAGTCTGTGGCTTCCTACTACCTCCATTCCCCTCCTCACATCATGTCACTGCCCCTGTCACATGCACCCCTGTCCTCACTAACACATCACTCATCTCCTCCTGTTATACTATGTGCTGCTGGGGACCCTGCTCCTTCCACTATATAGTTCTCAGTCTGTGGCTTCCTACTACCTCCATTCCCCTCCTCACATCATGTCACTGCCCCTGTCACATGCACCCCTGTCCTCACTAACACATCACTCATCTCCTCCTGTTATACTATGTGCTGCTGGGGACCCTGCTCCTTCCACTATATAGTTCTCAGTCTGTGGCTTCCTACTGCCTCCATTCCCCTCCTCACATCATGTCACTGCCCCTGTCACATGCAGCCCTGTCCTGACCTGCATGATCGCACGAGTGGACAGGTCACTGCCTTACTCAAGATCAGTCATGAAATACTTTGTGCTGCTGTGAACACTCACCTGATTGGCTACAGACTGTTCTCTAGACATTTGGGTGATAAATATTTCTGGCCGCACACGGACACAGAGTCCAGTTTGGCCACACGCTGGAGCTTCTTAGTGCGATTGTACAATGACCTCTATGCACAGACCAATAGCAGCGATCTGTGGCCGACATCACACATTTGTATTGTGCTACTTTGGGCTGTGTGTTCCCTGTGGCCAACTAGGTATGTGCATAGGGCAGTAATGTTCATGGGGCTGCAGAGTAATAGTTGTACATGAAGTTTATTTTTTATATTCATTTATTTTTCCACCAGGCCTTTACCAACATCCGCAATTTGCCAATAAAAATAATGGTGGAAAGTTTATTGTACAGATGGGCATGTGGGGTACACCACTAACAAGTTGGGGGTACAGTCATTGTTACATATGTCCGCGTGTAATCTCGCCGCCCTGTGGTCTTTTTTTTCCGTTTTACCTTTTATCTGAATTTATAACACTTAAGATCCTGCCATTGCTGCCCATTATCTCTGATTGCAATCTGCAGCTATTCACCTTGATAAATAGAAAATGAACCGTGCCCAGCGCTGAGCTTTGCCGTTCAGCCATCAAGCTGATCATTACAGCGCACGCTGTGCGTTATTGATCAGAGACATCGTTTAACCCTTTCTTACCCATCCCAGTGCTGTGAGTCCTGGTTGCATATATTCTGTGCGTACAGTAACTTGTAGCCAGAAGGTCTCTGCACAGATAATATAATGGAGGTATGAGGTTATACGTGGTGAAAGGACCAACACGATGGAACAGGAGCCGTCTTGTATATTGAAGTAAAACCGTATTTTATGACTGGTTCTGGATAGACGTCTTGTAAGAAATCCATTTGTAATGCAACGGTTATGTACCTGCATTAGAGGCAGCGATTTGGTTGGGTGAACGGAGGCATGAGGCACATATTAAATAGTCTAATATAATTCTTTAATGTTATGACTCTATGCATTTAATATTGCCAGATATTAATGGGAAATGGACTATATTAGAGTTCTGGAAGAAATAGAAGGTAGAACTCCTGTTCTGGAGGCAGAGTTCCCTAAGTTGCGTTGTGCCCTCCCCTGCACCCCAGCCGGATATCATCCGCCTAGGAAGAGGTGATGAGATCATGTGACAGACAAAAACTATAGCGCTTTACTTGGCGAGATTATTACACCCTTATAGAAGTTAGGTAAAGTCCTGCAACATAGTAAAGAATACAAATTAAAATTTAGCAATTATAATGTTACATAACTAGTGTCTGTGTCGGTAATGTCCGGTAGTGGGTTTATCTCAGATAACCCCCAGTATATACAGAACGTGTCTCATCCTTCGTGCTCCTTACTGATAACGTTCTCTTTCTCTGTTGCAGATATTTCGAGGCTGTCATTCTGTCCAGGTGAGTGTCACGTTCCCTGTACCTCATCACAGTGTAACTGAGCATGACGTTAGTAACATACATGACAATTGCAGATTGTTTATATAAATCTTATTTCCTATTGCAACAGCGCTAGAAGGGCAGAAGTAGGAGAAAGGGGGGAGGGGGTGTGTTTGGTGTTGGGGGGAGGGGGTAATTAGACTCATGGGGCCTGATTCATTAACGGAAGTAAAGCTTAAAAAAAAAAGGTAACTTTGCACCTGGGCAAAACCATGTTGCATTGGAGGGGGAGGTAAATATAAAATGTGATGGCAGGTTTGTAGTTTGGGTAGGACATGTCCTAGATCAACTTTACATTTCAGTGTAAAAATAAAGCTGTCAAAGCTGTGTGTGATACATGAAATAACAGCCAATATTTATCTTATGTGCAAAATAATAAACTAATTTGCACCCCTTGCATTGTGATATGGTTTGTCCAGGAGAAATCTTACTCCTTTATTTAACTTACTTTCCTTATGAATCAGACATCTTGGCATAAAAAAAATATAATTTTTACTGCAAATTTGACTTCATTGTGACACCACGTGATTAGATACATGAAGCTCATACATACAGCTGGAATAGAAGCATTGTATAACTTGTTATAATAACTGCATCTCTAGGCTGACTGGTCCATTGAAGTCGGAGGAAATTTAATATCAACCAATATGTCGGCTCTCATCCTAATGATCATTTTAAATATGTATAGAAACAGGATTTGTTTGATGTTTTCGGTGGCGCTCTTCATGATGATTTTTGGGAAAGGCTCTTGTGGTGTAAAGAAATTCTCCCGCTCAGATGTCTGTCTCTCTCTCTCTCTATATATATATATATATATATATATATATATATATATATATATATATATATATATATATATATATATATATATATATATATATATATATATATATATATCCATCACCATTCTCAAAGGGTGTCTGAGATTGGTGAGTGAGCGGACCAATAAGAAGCTTTCTGCTGTGTGATAGCAGCTTCTTATTGGTCCGTGTGGCCACACCCCCAGCAAAACGTTTCACAGCTTCCATTGCTTTGGGGAGGGAAAGGTAATTTTGTTTTGTGTTTTGCTACCTTGTAGCTCTGAAATGCCTTATTTACAGTGACCCCTTATGTTTAAAAATGTAGTTCTCTGATGCTTTTGTTTAGGTGCTAATAGCAGGGGGTAAATGTATTAACCTTAAATACTTACAAATTGCTGATGTTTAGCGACTTTGCCAGCAAAATGTAAAACGGCAGGTTTTGCCTTTAAACACACTGCTGTTTTAAATTTTGCTGGCAATGTCGCCAAATATCAGTGATTTGCTAGAATTGGAGGTTAATACATGTACACCCAGGAGTCCGTGGAATGAATCTGTAAAAATTGTATATAAAAAAAATGTGCTGCATCATGCATTGGTGTCAACAGAGCAGCTTTTCTGTGCTGTCGGCTCAAGTCAGTGACTGGGAGTGTGGCACTGAGTTTGACAGAAATATGGCAGTGTGCGGCGAGCAACCTCTGATTTGTTTTCTGAGTGTTCCGAAATTGAGGGAATGTAAAGATGGATCTTTCAGCATATTGAAGCTTTGTTTTTTGTTTTGTTTTTTTAATTTTATTTTTATAGGTAGGAAAGATCATATGCACCAGATCTACGGTCATAAGTTAGGTACTGGCGATACTCCTATCTTTCTCTCTTTATCTGTTGCTGAGTGATTTATAGGACTTATAGGGACTTACAGGATCTGTACATTAACATGAACTGACATTTCTGAGCATTTTACTCTACGTGCTTCACCTTCTTAATCTATTCTTATCTTGCGTGGGCTTCTTATCAGTGTCCAGAGAAGGTTATTATATACAGTCCAGCTCTGACTATAAACCAACATCACCTAGTCTGGGAGGACCAATCGGATGGCTCAATATCTTGTGTCTTTGCAGCTTTACTCACTGGTCAGAAATAAAACCGCATTTTTAACTGTATGCTGTTTATTGTTGGATTTTCTATTGTCTGTATTTATAATACACAATAAAGGGACATTACTGACCACTTAATACCCTTTATCCCTGACCACAACATGGGAGCTCCCATACACGAGAGTTGCTAATTCCCCTACGGTGATAGGGATGATCTGTTAAACTTCCTTATTGCCTCAATTTATTAAAAGTAATCTTGGAGGCAGCTGAACGATACTTTGCTGCCCCGGGATATATAGACATTAGTATTAGTGCTTCATACAAGGTATTAAACCTTTTCTAAAGATGTTCATCTGTTATCGCAGAGATGGATAAATTGTAACATGCAGAGAGTAGTTACTGATCAGTCTGATCTCTACCTGTCGGCCTGGACACATTATGCAGACGGCAGATTAGTCGTTCCAGTGATGGTGAAAGCTGGAAGGATTTGCTGCAATTGAATTATTTCTGGAATGATTTATTTAATTTTTACATTATTTTAGTGCTAATTTGCAACACCAAATGTACCTGTGAAATATCACCGTCGCCACCAAGGGCCAAACGATCATTCATAATGGATCAATACATCTGATCAGTCGGTGGTCTGGTAGTATTGCCCATTCATTGAAGTGATTTTCTGCACTTTAGCTCTAAAACAAAAGTCTGTTTGTCCAAGTGGCAGCGAGTCCGGAGCCTTTAAACGTGAACATTTGTACAGAACATGTCTCAGACAAAGGAACGATTATTTCCCTCTCTGCCAGGTAACTTCTACAGACTCCAGGCTGCTGAGCAAACCGGATTGTCCGCGTCTGCTGGAATAAGACAGAGGCTGTGATAACGCCGTGCAGATTTCTTACTTTATTTATGTTTTCTTTATTTTTTAACTCTGCTATAGTTCTACAGTGTTTGCGGCTTTTTCTTGGTTTTTGATGCTTGTGCTGGATTTCTTGTGATTGACAACACAACTTCCCGGCTAGCAGTAGAGAATCATCATCATCAGTTATTTATATAGCACCACTAATTCCGCAGCGCTGTACAGAGCACTCATTCACATCGGCCCCTGTCCCATTGGGGCTTACAGTCTAAATTCCCTAATACAGACAGACAGACACACAGACAGACACAGACAGACAGAGAGAGAGACTAGGGTCAATTTGATAGTAGCCAATTAACCTATCAGTATGTTTTTGGAGTGTGGGAGGAAACCGGAGCACCTGGAGGAAACCCACGCAAACACAGGGAGAACATACAAACTCACATATAAGGCCATGGTTGGGAATTGAACAACTCATGACCCCAGTGCTGTGAGGCAGAAGTGCTAACTACTGAGCCACCGTGCCGCCCATATAATAGATATATCGGTCTTTCAGTCCCAGAGGGTACATATTTGTCCCTAACAAGCACTCTAATGATTGTACATACACACAATGTGGCATTAACAGATGACCATGGTGCTGATGTGAGGGACATGGTGGCAGTCAGGGGATCTCTAAGGCCTCTGATTGGATTCATGACAGGGTGACCCTTAAGCTGGGTACACACCTATGTAAATATGTGCAGATCACACCATTCACGGCTGTGTAGTCAGATATCACATTAGTGTCACTATCATGTTTTATCGTACCACACATCGTTTTTGTTGATTTGGTTTTATGGAACGGTATCATAAAATATGGCAGTGTGCACGCACTCAGGACCTGCAGCGTAGACAGATATCTGTAGTCTGTACAGAGTCACCATCTTTCCAGCAGATGGTTATGAGAGACGAAGATCACAGAGGTGACAGTAAATCGTGTAGGTGTGTACACATGAATCTGCTGCTCATCGGGACTTTGTCGGTGGTAACATTGTTGCAGTAAGGTTGCATAGGTGTGTACCCAGCATTACATTTATATATGAAAGATTTATTCTCATATGGACACGTTTGTTGCATCTATAAACTTGAATGGAAAGTAGTCGCAGCCTTTAAATGTATGCGATTTTTATATACTTTTAAGTTTGGCTATTTGAAAATTGACCCCGCCGTTATACTGTGCTGCTGGATTTTTAGAATTCCCACCCCCCTTTCTTGTGCCAAGTTACAGAACGTGAAGGAGAGTACATGTCACTGGGCGCCATTATTGTGAGATTTATATTGCAAAGTCGATGGATGCCCCTAAATATCTGTCCGAGAACTGAAATCGGGGAGAGCTGCAACACTGGGCTCTGCGAGAGTATCAGACAATCACCTTAGTGATACAAACGTATTGTTCTGAGACTCCAAAGCTTATTATGTGTATTGTTTCAGCATAATTTTCTGCTACGTATGTACAAGACACATGCTGCTGTTTAAGGAGGATGTTTAGCATACCTGCAGCTTATGTGAAGGGGCTGCCACGTTGTGTAACGTGGGACTTCTTATACCTGGAGGTTTCGCCTCCTGGTGTTGTTCTTGAGACGTTCTATCGTAGATGCAAACAAAACTTTGCTTCTGACAGAGGATGATGTGTGGTATTAGGAGTATAGCTGTATGACACATGGTATTTCTCGGTATACATCTAGCGCACATCACTACAGAACGTTATCCAGCGGAGAGAATCGTCCCCGTGCGGTAGCTGGTTGGTACGATCCACCAGCTGCTTCCTTCTACTATAGACGTGTATTTATAATCAGAATTCTGTTGTGTCTGCTGAATCGTCCCCCTACAACTAGATTGGAGAATTCTTTTACTTCTGTTTGATGGTCCCTTATAGGTTGTATGTGTCTCCATCCATCTATAAAATCTCTGCATGTCTTCAGCCAACTACAAATCCATACGAAAGACTTTTGTGACCGAGGTCGGAGGGTAAAACAGCGACTCTGTCCTATTCTCTCTCCAGGTTCTGAGGCCGTTTATCAGTCCTGGGATGGTTGGGATAATAATGTTGTTCAGACAATTGGCTTCTTGACTTTTTCAAACAAAAGTCTCATTGTGTATAGAACAGGTTTTGTGCGATTATCCCGTGTTTGGGGATGATCTGCAGGATTATACTGCCAATCATATGAACAACAGAGGTGTGTAGACTTTTAGGGGCCTATTCAAGCTTTGCAATTATACGCGTCTAATGCCAGGTGAGCTATTCAGTTCCGGGACCCGCCATGCTCATCGTGCAAGCAAATAGTACTGGATTACTCTCATCAATGCGCACACCCTAGCAGGCGCAAGCAAATATTAGCGTAATCAAGTCTGACATTAGGAGCATATAAACGATGTCCATGTATTAAATCTCCCCAGGGCAGATTAAATTCACATCTAGTTTCCTGGCACATCACCTCTGTGGGGTGATAGAAAAACATTAGTGTAGATTTCTGGCAAAACATCATCACAATGTGTCTCCGTGGACCTTCTGGAGATGCCTTTGCGCCGATTTGAATTTCCCCATTTAGTGGTTCCATGTTTATCAGTCTACCTTACCAAAACGACCAAATTGGGATTATACAAACAAGTGTTTCCTAAAACTTGAATATGATAAGGCAAGTTTTACTAGTTTGCAATATTTGAATCTGAAATGCATAAATGTGTTGGAATTCTAGGATTAGGCCAAAAGGGAACATCATTTAAGACCCTTAAAAAAATCATTCTGCGTCTTCTTAGGGGTCACTTACCTTTATAAACTCAAGACTGTAGTACACAGTAGTTTCCAGCAGGTGGCACAATAGCAGGATAAAAAAAAATTCATGGTTTTCCTTATATCTACCAAATAAAAGTTTGGAAAGTGTTTAATAACGAACCTCTGAAGGTACGTGGGACTCGCCCCCTGGTGGACATGGGGTATATCTGCCCTTGGCAATGAAGGGTATAATGACCATGCCACAGAACTTCATTGTATTTTACAAATTTACACAACATTTTAAAGTGGTTACTAATCCATGTTGTGAGCGGGAGAGTTCATCTGATCGGTATCAGCTGAACTTAGACACCCCCCACCCTCCTCGTTTCTTTACAAAAGACCCTCGCAGGAGACACCAGCTCTGTTGTTGTTGGTTGGTTTTAGATTTAATTCACTATTTTATTTATTTAAAACACCATCCACAAAGCCGCGATCATATTCTCTGCAGCAGTAATGGTTTAAGATTAAAAATGAAATTGCAAATCATGATGAGTATATGAATTTAATTAAATGTAAATAAGTATTTATAGCCTTCAAAACTTTAATATCTACTGACCGTAGTGAATAAATACTCAACGCTCTCACAACGAGATATTTGGCTGTAGTGTGTTTTTTCTGTAAGATCATCAGCAAACTTATAGGAACACTGGTAAAGTGACAATAATTGTGTTTATTGATGATGCTTTTTTGTTTCTCCCTATTTTTGTCTGACTCTTTTTTTAAGATAATTTGGAAAAATGACATATGATTATATAGTGTAAGGTTGTGAGCGGGGTCCTCTTACCTCTCTGTCTGTATTACCCAGTATTGTTTTATTACTGTGTTTGTTCCCAACTGTACAGAGCTACGGAATATGTTGGCGCTATATAAATAGACGATGATGATATGCATAGGCCACTATACATGTATAAAGCGCATCCTTTTTAGCCATATTTTATTGTGCGTTTAATGTAACCCAGAACCCCCCTGTGTAGAAGTGTTAGTGTTTTATTACAATTTAGTTGTGATAAATGAAATGTTTATTTGTCACTGTGCTTGTTCTCTGTGCTACCTGCGCTTCGCAGTGTATGAATGATGCTGCGGGATCCTCTCCTCTGTAATCGGAGCTTCCTGACTTGTAATCCGGAGACAAGTTTGCAATGTGGTAAACAGTCTGCAGGATAAAGTGAGATTAGCATATTAACAAGGTGTATGCAAATGGCCTCACACAAACTCCTCCCCCTCTTCCTGGCTGAATGGAGACAGGAGTCACAGCCACACACACAGTCTGCAGGATACAGTGAGATTAGCATATTAACAAGGTGTATGCAAATTCCTAGCACACACACTCCTCCCCCTCTCCCTCCCTCTGCCTCTCTCCCTGAGTGAATGGAGACAGGAGTCACAGGCACCCACAGTCACGTTACTGCCTGTCTTCAGCCACTTCGCCCAGGAATAAGGATGGTGTGAGTGCGACTGCTGAGGAATGAGCAGATTGTGTAATAGGAAGGTGATCTTAATGTCCTACATCCAGGCTGTGGCAGATCAGGATCCTTCCCGGTGCTGTTCCTGCCTACACAGCAATGCAGCGGAGGTTAGTCTTCTCTCCAGTACTGCTCCCAGCCCCCGAGCGCTGAATTGGGACATTGTATCCTGGCTGCTGGCTTGACATCTCCCCCCACCTCCTCCGCTGTGTGCATGTTGATGGAACTGGCAGGCCGGCTAGGCCCAGAACAGACAGGTGCTGTCATCTATATGGAGAAGAGCGGCTGTAGTCCTTTCCCGATATGCTGGGCTAAAGGTATTTACCCATCCAGACAGTAATTATATCCTCCCTGTCCTTGTGTCAGCAGTTTGTGCGGAGCTAATTAACGTGGCATGTGGATATCCTGATTATTATTTTTATGTATTATTTTCTCACACCTGCAGCTTCTGGAAATGTGGAAATAAATCCTAATTTGCTTCAGGAAATGTCAGCTTGTTAACCCTTTGCTGGATCTAAAGCCTCTTCTCGCATAAGTGTTTGGTAATGAAGGGTTAATCCGTGGACTTGGCTGGAAGGGGTTACATGGCGGGGAGGGGTGTCACAGCATTAACCCTTTAGTGTGCAGTACACAACCTCTGTTCTGTCCTATGGGAGATCCTGTTTCTGTCACCGTAAAGAGTAACAAAGGACAAGAGAAATTAGACACAGGATAGACAGCTGTCAGCATATTAGAAATCCGCGATTTATCGGCGCTGTGTGGCCGGCCACCCGTGTAATGACACATGTGAACTCATTGGCACTGCATATAGTATTCAGGGATACATTGATGTCACACGTTACTTGGTATAAGGTGGTTGATACAATGTGGGTGTTACTTATACTTCTCATACGTGATTGTAACAGTCGTTGTGTTGGGAACCAGTGTGTGAGGGTTACTGTGACCTGGATTTATACTGGATGTCTGATACTCTTTACACTCCGTCTTTAGATTAAACCAGCCAGTGTAATTATACAGGATATGTAATTAGGATGTGAAGGCTAATTTGTGGGGTACAATGAAAGACCTGGTGGAAACCTGCTGTCATTACCATAATATAAAATATTCCACTATAAGTGTGTATTATTAATGTGTATATACACACACGGTTCTGGTGTGTGTATCCGCTGTTCGGACCCTTTGTGTATTTATTATGTTGGATATTTAGTGAAGAAGGAACCGGATAGATAAGCTGCACCTGATCCGCATTTTAGGAATGTTCTGCGTCTCTTCCACTGCGAGCTTCTGTTCCCAGCAACCTGTCCGTCCCACTCCTGTTGCAGAAAGTTAGATGTCGGGCGTGTAATGGTTAAACAATGGCTGCTGCCCTCCTTGTTGGGATCTGACCAGATAAAGCAGTTTGTGTTGTCTCTGATGTGATAAGCTGACTCCTCATTCTCTAAAGTCAAAGGTGCATTATATATTAGAATAGTTCTTGTGGAGTAAAACAAGGTGCAGATGTTATAAAATTGTCTGACAAGTCAGTAACGGCTGCAGAGGTTTCATTAGTCTTTTGGCTGGATACAGTGTAGCAGCTTCCATACCAATATATATTATATACACTGGGAAATACGGTTTCACAATAACACTTTACTTTCATGATGATAATGAGAAGATAAAGTTTGAAGTATTTTCAGACCCAGTGATTCATCCAGTTGTGGGGTGTGGATAGAGGGATCAGACAGCTGGTTTTGGGGCAGTTACATAACATATATGGCTGCTATTTTATGGGAAACGTTCTTGCTGCAGAATTGTATATTAGTGATTGCCATTCAGTTGGTAGATCTAATAACGAGTGTTAATATTTGTTTTTGTTGTCATATACACACACGCGTTTGAGGGGTGAGAATGATGCCATTTCAGTTGCTGCCCCCGAGGTAACCGGAAGACCTGACACACCCGGTCCCGTAAAGAAGTAACACAATCTTCTATTCTTTATTCTTCAATCTTCTCTTTCCTCGGTCAGTGGGCAGGAACGTGGCTGACGGCAGTCACATGACCTTGCAGGTTGGCCGTGGTCTGACATTAGTGTTGTTTGGGGTAAAGTGGGTTCATATCCAGGTAAGTGGGGTCTCCTGTGTCTTGAGTGATACAGTACGGTCTCTCTCCTGCGACTTGTGAAATCTACGCCTGGTGTGAACTAGGAATAATGAGCGTCTGCAGTTCTGCCTAATGACAGAGACTACTCCTTGCTTTTAATTAAGCACTGAAATAATTAGAAGCCTATAAACGCATTATAAATAGCGTGCGTAATGAGGGCGCTTACACCCGGCAAGATGGATCTCTGGACTGCGCAGGTCAGTGTGCTGTAGCCCCCTCTTGCTGGGTAGTTATGGTTTATGGGCCACTAAAGTATACATTGCATAAATACATTCATTAATATACTGTATATAAAAGTTTCAGGAGCTAATCAGAGCTGAAGATATATCGGAAATCGTTTTGAATGTGGCTGATAAGATTTATTTTTTTATTATTTCTCTCTCTCAATGGTACAAGTTTTGTGATGTCACAGTGGCCATTGCTTAGAGTTTGGGCACGGCTAGTATTGAAATGAGGTCATTTACTGATTTTCATGCCAAACCCCAATGACCAGACAGCCAAAAATAGATCAAGTCAAAGTTAAATTTAATTTTTTTTCCCCGCACCCTGACAGACTGTGATGTTTGTGAATTACCCAGTTGTATCTCCACAGTAATATCCATATAGAGGGTCAGTGGTCCGTAGGGGTTAACACGTGCGCCAGTTTCTGGGGAGATTCTGCCGCGATTGCTTGTTTTGGATCCTGGTCGAAAGGAGGATTTGTTTGAGCTGCTCAGGAGATGTTTGTTCTGTTCGCTCAGATCCCGTCCAACCTCATTTTCTCTCAACACGCCTAGGAGGGCAGATGCAATCCAGCCTCTATATGCTGCTTTCATCCTGCCGTGATCAGCGGGGTAGTTGTTTTTACCCCCCAGTGAACTGGAGTCTAACAACTGTATAATTGCATGATCTGGTTCTCTGCGCAGCATCGGTACTACAGAATGTTCTGACATAAAAACAGTACTAAGAGATCATCTTGTGAAATAAAACCGTATAGACTCTATGGTAATGGTGGTGGGTTGGCAACGCTCCATTCTGTGTAGCATCAATGACCTCTGCTTCTGTACCCCTCGCCCGTCCATTGGCAAGAGCCGCCTATTCTCACTGGAGCAATTTGTCCATCTGTACCCGTTCAATGGACAGAGTCCACTTGTTATACAGCTCAAGTGCTCAGACTCACGTTTGTAAGTTTAAAATATATTGTGTACATTTATAACAACACTATTGTTTAGAGTTACTCCCATCTTGGGGACATTTCCTTGATAATATCTATATCCAGCAGTAGTTGAGCCGGGTGGTGTAAACGATGAAATGTTCCATGCCACTTATTGCTATTGGAAAGCTCCGGCTGAATGGAGGAGGAGGAGAGACCTGGTTGTGTTTGCAGAACTTTCTGCTACGTCTGCAAACACTGATGTGTATAATTCTGTAGGGATCTTATTGTGGAAGACGTGTATGAAATCACTGGACTATAGACCCGTGAAATGATTTATTTGCAGGCTGAGAAGAGTGAGCTGAGGGCTGAGCTGCATAGTGTATAGGTGATTATGAAGTACTGTTATTGGGAGGGGGGTATTTATTTGTATGGATAAGTTCTTTTTAAAGCAGTATGCTGCTATTTTCTGACTTTGAAACCTCAGTGTTCTAAATTGACAGGTCTAATCGGGGTAACAAGAAAGTGAATCCCATAGATTGTAAGCTTGCGAGCAGGGTTCTCTTACCCCTCTGTATGTATTACCCAGTATTGTCTTATTAATGTTTGTTTCCAATTGTAAAGCGCTATGGAATTTGCTGACGCTATATAAATAAATGATGATGTGAATCGGGAAACGCTGCTTCCCTGTCACACCTAGCCCTCTCTTCAGCACTGTATCGGGTGAAAGTGTTTCCCCAGTCACTGTCCTACACGCTGACAGAGCGAACCACTGCGTTTAAATATGATGTAAAGATGACCATTTAGTTTGTGCGACTATCGGGGATTATTTTACCTGTTTCTAGACCAGAAAATGCTGAAAACATGATCTTGACGATTGGGGGATAACATTTCCGTATTATGTGGGTTTCCTCCGGGTGCTCCGATTTCCTCCCACACTCCAAAAACATACTGGTAGGTTAATTGGCTGCTATCAAATTGACCCTAGTGTGTGTATATTGGGGAATTTAGACTGTAAGCTCCAATGGGGCAGGGACGGATGTGAGTGAGTTCTCTGTACAGCGCTGTGGAATCGGTGGCGCTATATAAATAAATGATGATGATGATGATACATGTTCGCTGCACTGTTCATTAACAGGGCTCAAGCTACAGAGCGATTACAGACAACCGTATAATGGAAGAGCGATTCTTATCTTCCAACACAAACTGTTCATTCAATAGAATAATCCATATGATCATTACAGAATGGTATCATTATCAATGAATAAAGGTTATCACACTTGGTTTAATCGCTTCCATAATTAAAACAAATCCATGTAACGATATCTCTGGTAAAGTGTGTTCACATTTTATTTTTATAGCATTAAAAGAAAACAAATTTTAACCTTTTTATTTATTTTTATTTTTTTTCCCCTCCAAATTGTTTTTTTACTTTTATTTTAGATCTATTACCTGAATCTGCTTTTACAGAGTAAGTTGCTCTGTGTTTAATGTTAAATACTACAGAAAATTCTCCCCCTCCCTTCCCAGTTAGCAGCCTGCGGTGAAACTAGGGCAATTGCCTATTGTTCCCACTAACCCCACGTCTGGTGAGATCGTCTGAGTCATGTGACTGCTGCGTTCTATCAGCTGTAAGGAAGAAGTCTGCTCTCCGCTCTGCCGTGTCTGGTACATTGATTCTCCTCGTATTGCTGGTACAACAGATCTATGTATTGTGTGACCTGCCGGTTGGTGACTAGTAATGCACCAATTCCTCATTTTAGCATTTGTACCATTAGTCCAGACCTAGTCTGCAGGTACCCGATGCCACAGAAGCTGTCTGCATTGTAGATTATAGAGCCCCATGTACGCACTGCTGACATTTCCACTTCCAGAGAGGATACGGTCTTGAAATGATCCCTCTGTTTTTGGATTACAGCTGCCCTTTTCCTGTGATTACCAGCTGAACTGGTGTCCGCTCTTCTCTTTCTCATTCCCAGCACTGCTCTGCTGCTCATTAATTCTCTCTGGTCTCTGTGTTCTTCTCCAGCGCTCTAATCTCGCAGCGGTTTTTCGGGCACCGTGTTTCAGTTGTGATGTACTGGTCCAGCATAGCGGCTGTTATTTAATTAAACCCTAGTTACAGACACTACAAACACACACTATATTGTGAAGAGCAAAATTTCTTCCTTCTGCAATTTTCCCAATTGATGTTGCTTTACACATCGCAAGCCAAATATTCTGTCCTACACTGATGAGCTCTTACAATATCTGTATTTGAGGCTTGACACCACCAGTTTTGGTCAATGTGGAACAGTTCTGTGGCTGGAAAAAGAAGCTTATTTTATATACGTAAACAATGGGACATATTACTTTCTCTAAACATTCCAGTCCGGGCTGTCTGTTGCCATAGTATGTGTATAGCCCTCCCCCCTACCCTGTGTGTTTCTCGGCCTATAACTCGGAGATAAATCAGGTGTATACACAAGTCTCCGCCATTGTCTTGCTGGATTTCTTTCAGGGTTTGAGGACTGGTTGATAAAATCGAATACCAAATATGTTAAATCATCCAGCAGACATAAATGGCTAAAGCTTTGCATAATAAAATCTTAGATTTTACTGAAAACCTTATTTCTCTGGCAAGTAGTGTAATATTGTATAGCGGTATTACACTATATTGTATAGCGGTATTACACTATATTGTATAGCGGTATTACACTATATTGTATAGCGGTATTACACTATATTGTATAGCGGTATTACACCTCTCTCCCTCTCTCCCTCTCTCCCTCTCTCCCTCTCTCCCTCTCTCCCTCTCTCCCTCTCTCCCTCTCTCCCTCTCTCCCTCTCTCCCTCTCTCCCTCTCTCCCTCTCTCCCTCTCTCCCTCTCTCCCTCTCTCCCTCTCTCCCTCTCTCCCTCTCTCCCTCTCTCCCTCTCTCCCTCTCTCCCTCTCTCCCTCTCCATTTTGCCTCTTGCTTCAGCTGCACCTGGCTCTTACTACAGTAACATCCATAGTATCTTATCCTAAGAACCTGCACACACATATAAGCAGAACAGCCTCACGCCGCCTCCATTGCCCTAGTGCATGTTTTGGCAGTTTGTGGAAGCTGAGGATGTTACATTAATTATGCAGGAGGGGGGGGGGGGGCGAGGGTTGGAGAGGTGTAAATAAATCTTGTGAGCAGAACTAAGGCTGCCAGAGGATGTTTTGTGAATAGTGCAGAGAAAAGGGTTGATTTGCAAAGACTAAAACTATGTAAATTGGACACCAAACTAAAAAACACAGGCTTGGCTCATTAAGCAGCTGAAAGCATTGAATTGTTGTCTTTAACTTTAAAGGTGCCCATACTCCAATAGATCAGGTTGCTCATTCCAAGCACTTGCAGCTGTATCTGCCTAATCTAAAGCCGGCCGATCTAGTGGACGAGCTGCCCTCTGGTCGGTCTAGTGGGACGAGCATTGATCCGATATTGGTTTGAATGGGCCTTTTTTTTTTCCGCCCTCCATTTGCTGCAATTAGTGATTTGTGTAAGAATAGGGGCACCAGAGGTTATTTTAGCCCTTCTTGGTGCCCTAGGCTGTGGTAGCAGTGACATTTAGCTACGTCCTCCTGGTCTGCTAGTAATAAGAGGGCAATGTGGATGAGTTTGCTATTGGGTAGTGAATTGGCTTCATCCTGTCACTAAGAAGTTCCGTCAATTGTCCCTGAAGCGAGATGTTTCTTCATCTATTTCTTCTAATGGGCTTCGTGTTTCATTGCCAGTGATTCAATTGCCGCCATGTATCGCATTTCTTAGCGGATATGAGATTGTCCGTAGTGGTTTAAGCTGATTACGTTCTGTTGTCAAAATAACCCCAGAGTGGGAAGTTGCTGATGGCATCAAATATTAATGTGGCTCATATAGCTGGGCTGGGACTATGCAACTTACAGCATCTGTACATTCATTATTTATGGGGGGACAGCTCACTGTGTATCTGTCTGGCAGCATTACACACGCCATATTCCTCATGACATCTTCACATGTTATGACATTAACGAAAGCGAACGCTCCTATCCTGCACTGGGTCCTTGTCTGTTTATCATTTATGCTCGGCAGATTGCCGGGCCGTGCCATTTTGCTGCTGTGCCCTTGTCAGAAAGGATTACGGTGATTATTGCTGTATAAGTAATGATGCTGCGGCCTTCCGGCACTCTGCATTCACAAATCCCCATTCTCATGGCAACGGATCAATGACCCTTTGTGATGCTACACTTCAACTTCTGACCCAGAGCCCTGGAGTGGGGAGGGGTGAGCGGACCTTCGCTAGGGCTACACGTCCTGCTCTCTCCTCCTGGAGGATTATTTAATAACTGTGCTTATAGCTCAAACATTCGCTGGGATCAGTGCAGTGCAGTTTTGGTTTAGCTACTTGTAACATGTTAATAAAAAAATAAATGTAGCAGTTCAGATACCCCTTTGTTACATTATCATTTATTTACATAGTACCACCAATTCCGCAGCGCTGTACAGAGAATATTTATCGTTCACATCAGTCCCTGCCCCAATGGAGCTTACAGTCTACATCCTAACGCATACACAGACTAGGGTTAATCTTGTCTGCAGCCAGTTAACCTACTGGTATGTGTTTAGAGTGTGGGAGAAAACCGGAGGTAACCGAAGCCCACACGGGGAGAACATACAAACTTCACAAAGATGCGGCCCTGGTCCGGAATCGAACTCTTGACCCCGGCGCTGTGAGGCAGAAATGCTAGTTATTGGGCCACCGTGCCTTGTTATGCTGTAAACTAGTCTTTGTTTATTGTAATCGAATCATCGGGTACTGCGTCGGATTCCAATAGTGAACTTAAAAATGTCAAATATGTGATTTACTGGCATCTTTAATTTGCCTCTTGCTTAATTGTGGAGTCAATTGTCCCTCAAGAATATACAAGGTGTAACTTGCCACGGTATCCCAAAAGTAGAGGTGCATCACGTTGTCTCGAAGTCTAAGAGCCGACCAGGTGGATGAGGGCTCTGTATCCGTTCAGCACTATCGATACGTTGGCACTAAGCAGAACATTCACTTAAAGTTCTCTAGGGTTCCGAACCCTGGAGAAATGATTGTTGTCCATAGAGGCATGGGTGAGTTTCTTGGGCGCTATATGACCCCTGTGGCTCTGCCATATGGGGAAGGGGCTGGTATTTTAAAAACAAAACAAATTGGTAGTGTATAGTCTACCTAGGATAACACTGGCCTGAGAGTCTTACTGGGCAGGGTAATGGTGTCCCCACTTGTAAGTTCCCTTTTACTCTTCTATAATAGTCATTGATTTGTAAGGCGACAAGACACTGGGGAAAACAATGTACATAGCATAGGGATATGAAAGGGTGGCAAAATAAATGCACAAAACAAAGTGTGGGCAGGGCCTTGATTGTGACAGCTTACAATCTAGAAGTAAGAGGGCTCCGAGTGAAGATGTGTTTGTAGTGACAGTGTACCAATGTGAGTAGTATAGATGGGTGTAGGGTAGGTGGGAGTGTACCAGTGGGAGTAGTATAGCTGTGAGGATGTACCAGTGGGAATAATGTAGGTGGGAGTAGGGTTGGTGTTAGGGTGCATTAGTGTGAGTAGTATAGGTGGGAGTAGGGTAGGTGGGAGGGTGTATCGGTGTGAATGCTTGGGGTGGGAGTAGTGTACATATGAGGATATACTGGTGGAAGTAGGATAGTGGGTAGTAGTATGCGCTGTAATAAGAGATGGGTCTCCAGAGAGCACTTTAATCTCTGAAGGCTGGAGGAGAGCCTGGTCAGGTATTGGGGTATTCCATAGGTGTAGAGGCAGGGGAGAAGTTTTGTAGGTGGTGAAAGTATATCTAAGAAGGCACAAGGGAGAGTATTTTGAGATGAGGTTTGGGAGGAGTGAAGTGATGGTAATGTTTAAGGCTTTATCAGTGAAGGACAGTGATCTAAATATAATTCTGGTGGGTACGAGGATCCAGTGTAGGGATTTGTGCAGTTGATATAAAGTGGTGACTGAAGCTGGGACAAATGGGTGAGGTGGACACCAGATAGGAGGAAGTTACAGTGATTGAAGTGAAAGATGAGATTGGGTAAGTATTTTGTTTGTATCTTTAGTTTGTATTCTAGCAATATTTAGAAAGTGACTGAGAGGGATTGGATGGGACGAATAAAGCAGCTGGAAGAGTTAATTAGGAAATTGTTGTGTTATTCATGGTGAGGGCGATTTAAGTGAAGGTGGTGATTCAGGGATGATGGAAAATGATATCTGTTTTGGGCATGCTGAGCTTTAGGTAGTGTTGGAGCATGTAGAGGACGTAGTAGTGAGACTGTTGTTCATTGTGGACAAGATAGAAGACACAGGGAAACGTCAGAGTGAGGTTGATTCGTATGTTGTCCGCATGGTACTGGAGAATAAGATAGAACTGATAATACGACTAATGAAGTGACTGATGTGCCGGAGAAGAGGGTAATCGGTGGTGTCCGAAGCTGCTGAGAAGTCCGTGAGGGGAAGGATGAAAGTGACCATTGGGCTTTGTTTTATGTAGGTCGTTTGATGACTTTTGGGAGGGCAGTCTCAATGGAACATTGGGTGCAGATAGTCGAAGAGAAAGTGAGATAGGGGGTTGTACACATCTGCTCCAGGAGTTTGGAGGAAAAGGCGAGAAGAAAATAGGGTGGTAGCTGGAAAGAGGCTGGGTCAAAAGATGGTTTCATTAGTATTGGTGAAATAAGCAGGTGTATAAGGGTGACTGCTGGAAGAGAGAGCGGAGGAGCTGAGGGGGCAGATTGTGGGGTGAGATGATGTGATAAATGCAGAGAGTTTGTTCTCAGTTACAGAATGAACTGAGGGAGGATTGGGCCATGCGGGTTCTCATGAAGAGATATCCTTTCGAATGCTGTTGATTTTATCTTTGCAGTAGGTAGCAAAGTCACATGATTTCAGGGAAAAATGGGGGCAGTGTTTGTTTTATTTGGGTAGAGAAGTGAGTTGAAGTTGCAATTGTTTTTAATAAAAGCTTCTTGAACTGTGTGGTCATCTATGATTATTGGGTTCAACTATTTTATAGGGTCAATATTACCCATAATCCAGTTAAGGGGACACATGCTGTTAATCATTTGGCTGGAATTAGTAAAATGATATGTCTTCCGGACGGGTCATGGACCAGTTTGGGGGCATCTTTAAAGCTTTTCAGTTCTTGGTGTCAGAAATGGCTTTCTGCATTCTCAAAACTACGGAAAAAGTAGGAATTATTTTTGAATAAAATATAAAGTGAATTTCACACCCTCCTCTTTGCAACTGAAAGTACACACATGGAGACACACCAGAATAATACACACTCGTCTTTATACACAAGATTGAAGGTTGTATGGGTCTTGATACGTCTGGGACAAAAATATATCCGTCATGATAAACTACTAAACTTGCACCCAGTTAATACCATGCAGAATGTACGAGATGTAACTGATTTATTTAAGGTTGCACATCCTTAAAATTACGCTGTATTTACATCTGCATTCCCTTATTATATCGCAAATCTAAATACGTTGACGCATCTTTAAATTTCACGAATGTCATAATTGTTACAGCAGTATGCATGATCTCATATAGACTGCACTCACATATTTCAGCCCATAGAATGGCTGTATCCATTGTGTATAAGCCGCAGGGACTAATCTAGCCTTTTACAATATAGCATAGTTGCAAGGGGGCCCTACTCCTGCGTTGTTGCAGACACCGCTGTACGTGTGACTAGGCCGGGTCACAGAAGTGAATGGGGAGATCTCCTGTACATTGCAGGCTCTCCTTATTTGCGTGATTCAGTTATACGCCATGTGAATATAGCCCAGGGGACTGTCCGCACAGCGTGTGAGTAATCGGCCTCTGCCTGCACTGCAGGATTTGCCAAAACAAGGAGATTAACCCCTTGCTGATCCTGCTGAGTAAGCTCCTCCGCTTTGTGTTCTGTTTTATATTGGGAGTCGGGCCAGAGGTACAAACTCCATGGTAGAAATCATGTTCAAACACAGGGCCACAGGCAGTTTACTGAGTGCGAACGGATGATTGAGTTCCTGGCAGGCACCGAGGCCGAAAGTGTCTCAGAATTCTTAAAGCTGGATCCCTCCGATTATTTGGGTCATCAATATGCTTTATAAAGCGCTGCTAAGAGTTTAACATTCATAAAGCAAGTACAGCTACAAGGTGATGGTACCATACAGAAAATGTGCATTACTGGGCTGAATAATCTACCTGAAATAGCTGTAGCGTTCATTGTATAAGTAAATCTGTCCACTACACTCCATCACTCCTCTGCTGCAGACTGGCAAGTAAGGAAGGGGAGGGGACTCTCCGTCTAAGCAGGCAGTTTAAATGACAGCTTTGTAGACTTGTGCAAGAGTCCGCTGTGTGGATTGATTGATTCAGACACATGGGGGTGACCTAGTGAGTTTACAGTAACTCTAATTCCTGCACAATCAGCTTTTTGACCTGTATGAGAATCTCATACAGGTCAAAAATCTGATAGTGAAGTTCCTGCGGTGTTGGATCACTGACCTTCTGTGTCAGTCATACCCGGTGAACCCCCTCCCCCCCCCCTCCCCCTCCACATCTTCTCTAGTCTAAATTGACCAGAGCCAATAGTAAGAGACATCACATTTTGGTACACATACCTTTCTACCCTTTCTATTACAGTAGGTACCGCAACATCATAGATATATATGGGCTCATAGCATGATTGCTGCTAGAGCGGCCGTTGCTCAGCAGTGGAAACATTCCTCCCCTCCCTCCATCAACAGAATTGTAACTAAAATCCATTTCAGCTACGAGATGGAGACACACGAGGTCCCTTATTCCACGGCCCTGTCCTCACCCATAGTTCGGTGGATGTCCTGGCATGAGTATGTAACGGAGGGAGAGGGGGTTAGGATGCTTGGCCCTTCGGACAACTTGCTCACTGAGATCCTGAATCCGCATGTACAGTCTTCCCAGGCTGTGCCATAGGACAAGCAATAGCCTGGCCTTAGAGTATGTATCGTATTTATCTGTCGGAAGTTTGACTAATTCATTCATTTTTATCTTAATGGCACTTACCATTCGGATTGTATTCAGCTTGTGTTGTGTCTACTCCCCACTATGTTCCCTCCAAATTCCTCTCCTTTGTTGTGTATCCCTTCCCTTACCATTTAAATACCCCAATAAATAATAATTTTGTAAGAAAAAAAAAAAAAACTGATTGTGCAGGAATTTGCTCAATCGGCTAAAGCTGGGTACACACTACACAGTTTTCATCCAATAATCGGCTAAATCAGCCGACATACGACCTCTCGTTCAAAAGTCGGGTCAGTGTGTGCAGTGACACTATGGTCGAAAGTCTGCCCAAATGGACAATTGTCGCCTCATTTGGTTGGGCGTACCGTTTAATATTTTCGTTCCAATCTCGTTTCCGATGTGTAGTGTGTATAAACTTCCGACCGATCCACAACAGTGAGTATGAAATTAGTCATTGCTCACGACAACATGGCTGTAAAAAGTCGCTAAAGGGACGTCCGCTCTTCCCTTTATCGTCCTAAACAAGGCTAGTGTGTATGCAGTCCATGGACCGAGCGATCGGAACATCGATCGTATGTAAAATCGCTCGGCATAAAAAGTTGGTCGAAATTTCTGTAGTGTGTACCCAGCTTAAGAATGTGGTAGGAGTTATCTGTCTGATATGGAGGCGGAGCTGATACTATATAACAGAGCTGCAGGGGGGGTCTGGGTAACATTGAACAATGTATTTTACCTCCTTGGTTCATATCTGAACATTCTAGTATTTGCCCTACGCTACTTATTTTTTATCATAGGGTTATGACAAAACGCTGTGCTTACAGTGTCCTATTGGATGCTGGTTTTTTGTTTTTTTGTTTTTTTTTTCCTTTTACATGGCGCTTAGTGCGCAGCTTTGTATATTGGTTTCTTCCTATGAAATATGTTGCGACATCGTTCCTGACTGCGATTCCACCAGCCTATCAGCTTGGAGAAGATCAACCAATCATTCTGCACATCCCCAGAGTTGTACAAGGGTGTCTGCTGTCTTAAAGGAATGGGCCAGACATCATCCAGGACAGATTAAGTTAGGTACAACCACAAACCCTTCAATTATTGCAAATATAATATTTAGCTTTGTAGTCATTAAACCCTCCTCACTTCACCAATAATAGTACTATGATGGGAGTCTGTCCTCCAATATAGTCTAAACCTCTGACGGACACCTTCAGTGGTGTTCGGTGCCCTCCATAGCAGATGAGATCCGACATAGACCCTCTGTTGTCTGTCCTTGCCCCAGGACAGCAATTTATCTACAGAACGCTGTAGATTAGTTGCTGTTCACCAAATCGCAAGCGCATAATATGAGGCTTATGGGGATTAACTAGGTAACTCTGTAAAGAAGAAGATTATCCTAACTGGTACCTGGCTTAAAGCGTTTGCTAGGTAATCATCCAAGGGACCGCAGCTCCTCTGTTATTGCAAAAAACAATCTTTCTTTTTCCACTACTGTTTTTGGTTTTGTTTATAAAGCAGAGAGTTGCCTCTGGTTTTCAAGTATGTCTTGGATGCATCAAATATAATTTGGACCTGGTTACAGACAGGAGGATTGTGTCGAGCATTTCAATTAAACATGCATATAATGCCAAGTGACAGACGTTTGGAAAGATTTTAGATGTATCGGGTAGGTTGTTCTAGAATTAGGGAGGATTGGGGAGATCGGTAGGAGAAGACAGAACTGCCAGGTTCCTTTTTCAAGTTAGGAACCTTCTGGAAGTAGATCTTAGATGATCAGTCCTGTAAGCTGCATCGGTCAAAAGTCTGTTTGATGTAATTGCTCCGAAAAGCTTTTGAAGCATAAATGGGAAAGTGGTGTATGCATGTTTAGCCTTGGTCCCAAATAATGTGTATTCGGTTTAAAAAAACATTCTTTATTGAGTTATCCAATATTGCACCTGAGAGAGATTAGATTGCAGTACATTAAGGTTAGAGAAGTGTAAGCTGTGCGGATACAAGAAAATATTGTCTTTGTTTATATGCAGAGACAATGATTTCCCGACCATTATAAATACGGCATCCTTCAGAGATCCTATGTATCCTCTAGGGGGCTAGAGTTGGAGCTAGATTCTTCCTTGTCAATAGGAGTAAAACCACATTAGTGCAGGTATTCCAATACCTGAGCGCAGGAAAGTGTGATCTACAGTGTCACAATATTCCTAGATTTTGCAAAAGCTTTTAACATCAAACTGACGTTCTTTTCTACACTGAATTCCATTACAGATTTTTAATAGGGTGGTTGTTGGTGTTGATTGGTTTGGTGGAAAGCCAGATTGAAACGGAATAGGGACATTTGTTGTTTTGTAAAAGCTGCTGATTACTTCAGTCACCACTTCTGTGGTTGGGAATGTCTCTAGCTATTTTCCATGCCTTGGGAATGACCAGATGACCTAATGGAGCTTAGTAAGGAGACAATAGGTTTAGCAATGTCCGGGTCACTGAGGAACTTTGACTGCATCATGTGCTATGATCGTGGCAGTAAGCTACAAGTCACATGGTTTAGTACAGAAATTCAACCAATAGCAGCGATTTAACACTATTGGTCTCTTCCCTGTGACATCACATTAGTATTTGTATGCTGAGAGCCAACACCGGCAGAGCAGGTAACACAGAATGGCACTTGAAGCAGGAGGGGGCAGACAAGACTGCATAGCAATGTTACCCATATCAAACTAATGCACTACTGCAGAAAAGGCCAAGCATTGCTAGACTTTCTAAACTAAAGCTCGCTATCGCCATATTGTATTATTAAATATCATTGTTCTTAATATATTTAAAGGAAATCACCCATTCTGGGGTGTTTTAAAATGATTATGTATAACATTGTGTCGCTTGAGTTTTCATTCCATCACCACTACATAATATCTTCATTTCGTTTTAGAGACATCATCACCATTTATTTATATAGCGCCACTAATTCCGCAGCGCTGTACAGAGAACTCACTCGCATCAGTCCCTGCCCCATTGGAGCTTACAGTCTAAATTCCCTAACACACACACACACAGACACACAGACACGGGTCAATTTTCATAGCAGCCAATTAACCTACCAGTATGTTTTTGGAGTGTGGGAGGAAACTGGAGCACACGGAGGAAACCCACACAAACACGGGGTGAACATACAAACTCCACACAGATTCAATTCCCGGACATGGTCGGGAATTGAACTCATGACCCCAGCGTTGTGAGGCAGAAGTGCTAACCACTGAGCCACCGTGCTGTTCCATCAAGCCAGTATTGTATAAGTGTAATATTGTTGTGCAAGTAGCAGCATAAATATGGAATTTTTTTTGAGCAAATCTGCATTCTATATATTTAGTGGCTGTATCTTAAGGTTTTCTGGCTGCTACGACATTGCTTCTGGAACCCTGTTAAAGTAAAGCTCTGTGCTATTTGCATTACAGAGAAAGTCATTACTACAGATCACTCGTTCTGTGCTAGTGATTGTTACGTTTTGTTCACATATGCGTTTAGTTTATCTATAAAAGTATGACCATGCTAGAGCTGGGAGTACCACCGTTTCCCTGCCGTTCCACCTGTGATGTTCTGCAGCTACAGCCCCTGGTTATGTAATGTCATGTAGTGGTGTGTGTGTGTGTAAGTTCTGCAGTCCAACCCCATAATTAACCCAGAAGTTACTGGTAATTCTGTGCATGATCCCTATTTGGAGTCGTCGGGCAGAGCTGGAATGTGCCAGATCATGTTATCACATGCCTGCGACCGTCCACAAGGAGAGCAGCTGCTTATTGAAGTGCTGGTGTGATACATTGTAAACATTTATAACGCACTGGCGGAGTGTGTGGTAATAATGACACAGCAAGCGCTGACCTGGGTCACCGGATGTTCCTTGGTGTAGATGGGGTGACTCATTATATAACATTGTGTGGGTGTTATGTCAGGTTGGAGGCAGCCTGCGGACTATGTAACAGCTGAGTCTCTGGATGTGATACAGCGTCATCCTGGTGTTTTCACATGTAGCACTTGGCAGGCAGGAAAGCTGGGAGTTGTAGTTCCCTCGGCTATCTAAGCCTACTTTAGTTCTGGTTTTTCAGTAATGTTGTTTTGCAATATAATTCCCCGAATAACTCTGATATAGAGGAATCCTGCAACTTGTGGTTCTCTGGATTTTATGCAACTACGTTTCCCAGCATGCACTGCCAGCAGGAACTATAATAATCTAACTAAATCAGAGATCCCCAACCTGTTTGTCACCAATTGTTTTGAAACTACAAGTCCCAGCATGCCAGAGCAGAGCTTACCATGAAACAGGTTGCCGAAGCCGGTCACTAACAGTAGAGCCGTTTATTACAATTCGTTTTCTCTCTCTCTACTGTTAATGTCTCTGCCTCACAGTCACACACTCTCCGCCAACAGCTACAATTGTTACTCTGCTACTTTATAATTAGTTTATTATTAGAATGTAAGCTCATCTGAGCGGGATCATCTTTACCAATTTGTTTCCTATCTTTGTACCTAGTTTTGTTTTTCTGTCATGAGTCCCTCAATGTACATCGCTGTGTAATGTTGTCGCTTTATAAATAGAGGTAAAAATATTAATCCATCTATTTATTATTTATTATTATTACCATTTATTTCTATAGCGCCACTAATTCCGCAGCGCTGTACAGAGAACTCGCTCACATCAGTCCCTGCCCCATTGAAGCTTACAGTCTAAATTCACTAACACACACACACACACACACACACACACACACACACCCACACACACACACACACACACACACACACGTCAATTTGTTAGCAGCCAATTAACCTAGCAGTATGTTTTTGGAGTGTGGGAGGAAACCAGAGCAACCGGAGGAAACTCACGCAAACACTGGGAGAACATACAAACTCCTCACAGATAAGGCCATAGTCGGGAATTGAACTCATGACCCCAGTGCTGTGAGGCAGAAGTGCTAACCACTGAGCCAGCGTGCTTTTTCATTAATATTCTTTATTTATTATTATTATTATTTATTATTATTATTATTATTATTATTATTATTATTATTATGGTAATCCTTATATCCCCTGTGTTTTTTTTGTTTTTGCTTTTTAAATGTCCAGAAGTTGAACGTATAGTTAAACAGATCATCAGAAATCTTATAACAGCACAGAGAGCATTTCAGGAAACAAAGGTGCTGACCTCCCCACTAGTGTTAGTGAGGACACGGGCAATGCCACAATGTGAGCAGGGGATTGTACACTTAGAATTATAGATGAGGTTTATTCCTGCATAATCCAGCAGCATTATGGTGCGATTTCCTTATTTCTGATTACTGAAAAAATAACAAGTTTTTGTTAATTCCATAGTCTGGCACATTGGTAATCTTCCTGGTAGCGAGTTGTTCTGCCTCAGTAAGTGACGAGAACAGAAGTAGGCCAGGCCCCAGAAGACGTAATCATTGTGAAGGGATAATGAAGCCTTTCTTTCCTCCCCAGGAAATATTCCGTGTTTCCCAATGGAAGGTACCTAATTGTTTTAATCAGCCTGAATTCATTACGTTTTGTGCAGACAATCTTCCTGGGATGCGGCAGAAACACACTCTGACTCGTCCCTCACTAGCTGACAGAGTTTATCAGACAGTGTTTATACAGAGGAAGGTCAGCAGTCTGCAAAGTATGACACATTGTGAATTATTTTTATTAGCGTTTGCTACATATAAAAATATTATTCATTTTGTTACAATTCAGTTGGATTGATCTTTGCAAATTATCGGTTATATTTTATCTGCTTAATAATGGCGAAAATAAAGGACTTATGAATACGTGTTTTTCCCCTTAATATCTTACTCTCGTATCCACAGTGTTGATTTATAAGCAGCCTTGTTAGGCATTACTTATACCAGTAATAGGTGTTCCAATTACTTTTCAATGGACACAGATAATGCTGGGTGCTGCTTATATGCTAAAACCACTATTTCATCCATAAGGCAGCAGATAACTTGAAAACCTTTCACCTTCATTTATCTTATCATGTGGTAGATGCATATAAAATATGATGTATGTCACATTAAGTCAAAATCTGTTGCGGTGTAATGAAAAGCAAAGAGCATTTAACCGGATCATTGATCTCTATAGCAGAGTCTTCTGCTTAAATCTTACTGTACGAAAGAATTTCTCCATTTGTGTGTCTAATTTTCAGGGTATTTTATCATTCTGCTTTTATTATAGAGTTCCAGATCTAGAATGTTGCTGGACTTCCAGATGGTTGTGGGGTTTAGGACCCTGGATTAGAGGAATGATCCCTGGCAGTCATTGACTGTTTCTTACCTATTTATATTAGGCTCACTGTATATTCTTGGTCTTTGCACTGTAAGAATATATCCTGATATACTTAACACCCTGTTTATAGATGTATATGGGGGTCTTCAAAAAAAAAAAAAAAAAATGTAAACCCAGAATGTCTCTGTGGTAAAAGTTCTTAATCTTAGCATAAAGTAAATCCATATTAGCACAGCGGTTTTCAGGCTTGAATTAGAGGTTTTGGTGAATCCCACTCTCGCTGGCTTTAATAACGCAGAAAGGCATTTTCTTTGTGGTTCTTTAACTATTGTTAATCGGTTATTATTGTCAGCACTAGTGGTTTTCCTCAGAACCTTTTTTAAGAAATGCAATTTTTTAATTTGAAGGAAAAGAAATGTGTAACAAGGAACTCTATACAAGCAGCATACAATAACTGGTGTTGTAGCGAGGGTGGCATATAGTGGAATAGGTACATTGTAATGCAGCTCTCTACAGAGAGTATACTTGGTGCTGTTATAATGGTTGCTGGGGGCGGTATACAGAGATTTTAAGCTCTCAGAAGCAGGGCCGTCCTACCCTGCATCTCATCTCTACACCTTATGTACCTGTCCTGCAGGGTCAGCTGTATTAGGAGATATTGCAGACTAATACAGAGCGTGAAATCTGGACCGTGAACACCAATGTATTGCCAGGGGGCAAAAACTGGCAGTGCACTGACTTCTACTGGGCTTACCCCCTAAAAGAGCTAATTAACACGCTATTTGACATTAGGCCGATACGTTAATATTACTTAACCTGATTATATACCTTAAAATCACTATTACTTGGCCATATCTCTCCTCGCATTGCCGTCAGTCCCACCTCTTTGCTGAAAGTTGCCACCTTTAAAACATTGTTTAGGACGGCAGAGTTTCTCTGACCTCTTAGGAGAAGTACAGACACAGAATGAGAGGCCCACAGTTTCCTAGATGACAGAAATCCTCTTCACAGATTGGAAGCATTACTAGTGAAGTCATATTCACTGGCTTTCTGTGCTTTGTCATTTAAGCCTTTCATATTTATCAGTAACCTTTTATCCATTGTCCATGATGCAGATCGTGGCTTTTTGATTGCGGGAAGTAGGAAACGCTCCAAGCTGTAATAGAAAATCTAGGTTCATTTTACAGAGACCAAACATAATTACAATACTTAATTTTTGGGTTTTGTTGTCCTGTAAGGTGGTAATACTTAACATTCAAGATCACTAGAAGTCTACGTTATAATGGTAATGTTGCATTTGTATTAAAAACAAGTAGCTAAATTGAAGCATGTGTTTTGTCATCATCATCATCATCATCATTAGTTCTATAGTGCCACCAATTCTGTCACAACATTATAATGCTTACTTATATTGCAAATGGTTTGTGATGGGCATACTGGGACTTGTAGTTCCCCAACAGCTGCAGAGCCAGAGGTGGTTTCCTTGGAAGCTATGAGCCCCAGAAATTGATTTTTCAGGTGTTCGGAAGCCCCTGCTGGCAATGCAAGAGTTAAATAGGTGTTTTTGCTTTCAGGACTTGACTGAACAGTTAACTGGCCCCGTGTATAAACCCAACCTTAAAGGGTGTGTTCTGCCCACAAATTCCTCTGAAACGGTTTCTCTTCCTTGTCGGGATATAATCCTGATGCTTTTTTTTTTAATCTGCTCCTTTAGAAGTTTTATCCATCTTGAGGCGAGGGTTTAAGAAGAGTTTTTCTACAGTTGGAGGACAGATTCCTCCCATTGCATAATGTCCTGATGAAGCTTAAAGATTGCAAGTTGTAGTTGTGGCTCCAAGCAAGGACGTTTCCAGCGCATGATGTGACTAGAGAGGCTGTAATCTCCGGCTTGTCTCTTACAATGTCCTATGTAAAGCAAATCCCACAGATTTTCTTTCTTTAACTCTTTCCAGGGACCTGTTCTGTGGATTTCATGTCGGACTGTTCCCGTTGTGCGTCAGCTGGAGAGTGACCACAGCGTCTCCTGTACGTCGCCTGCACCATACTGGACAGACCCTGGTATTAACAACTGGGCATTTTCAGTAGATCCAAGAGAACTGCTTCTCTAAAATCCCATTTGGTCCTCTGGCTCTACCCACTCCCCGCTTTTTCGCGCTTACTACCGTTTTAAGTGTAACTTTCTCACACTCCGCTGTTCGTTCTTTAGTGTTGAGAGGCTCTGACTGCGTTTCTTATCTGCGAAGATCAATTTGTCTTGATTCAATGAGTTTGCCTGTTCAGCTTGTGGCTTTACTGTGAGCACTTCAAGCGTAACTCCACCCAAAGTACAAAGTGAAACCATGGACTTGGTTGTAGTAAATGTCTCATTACCTATTTATTGCCGAGATGTGCAGTTCTTCTCTTTTAAGCTGCTGTCCCTCTGTTTGAAATTCAAAATGTCATGAGCAGTTGTCAAGACCCCTCCCCTTCTGTTGTCGGTGTAGGATGATGAAAAAAACGTTCAAGGGCCTCTGCTCCCCGTCTAATACTCTGTGTGCACAGGACAGGCCTCTTGGTCTTTATAAAAAGTTTTATTAGGTGTTCGACATCTAACATCAGCCTTAAAGGTTACGAAGGACCATATCAAGGACTGTAATGCCGAAACACCTTTTCTGAGCAGTTTCCTAGGTCTGGTGAAGTGTCTGATATTTGTGCCTTTTAAATCCTAAAACTGTCATCACTAGTTATGAAGGATGTAAAGTGTTTGTTTAATCATCCGTCCCTTGACTCAAAAATATATATTGCACATTATATGTTTTGCTCATCTGATTTCAATTGAAGAAACATAAATCTTTAATTCCGGTGATAGATCTGAGCCTCCGTGGTGACCCTGGATTTTCTCTTGCAGAATATGACAGACACCTAGCATCCAGCAAGACCATGGCTGCGGCTTACCTGGATCCCAACCTAAACCACACTCCCAACTCCAACGCAAAGTCCCGTCTGAGCACCGGCATGGAGCGGTCGCCAGGAGCCATCGAAAGAGTCTTAAAAGTCTTCCATTATTTTGAAAGCAACAGTGAGCCAGCGACGTGGGCCAGCAACATCCGCCACGGGGATGCCACGGACGTCAGGGTAAGCAACGCTGTCTTATTATAGCTCAAACATCTGTGTTCTGCAGCTAAATATTAATCCTGAAGTTAGTTAAATGTTTATGTATAAATAAATGTGGCTGCTTTGTTGTCTGTCCAATCTCTCTGGTAAATCTAATACGGTGTATGGTGGTGGGGCTTCTTAATGTTGCTTCTCTGCGGAGGAGGAATGAGAGACAGCGCATAGAGGACTAAAACTCCATAGTTATCAGTGATTAGCTGGCAGACACAGGGGTAAGCTCTTCTTTATTTTGGCAACCTTTGGTAGCCAGTGTAGGTGGTGTCTTTTGCATTTTTGATGGTGAATGAGGGAAATACTCCATTACAAATTGCTTTTTAACACAGCTGCAATGAAAGTTAGGTTACAATTATGAGAATGTTTTGATCTACTTTTACATAGAGGAAAAATATCTAGTTTTGTAGTAGAGGGTGATCTGCACTTTGTCTGATTATCAGCATTTCTCACATAATCCTATCTAGCTCGTCTTCCTGCTGATTGGCTGGGGGTTTATGTCTGGTAGACATTATGGGTCTGACTCAATTATATATTTTTTTATTTTTTTAAAACAAGGGTCCCCTTATATCCAGGCTGACTCAAGGGCCTTTACGGTTTTAAATTGACCTAAACAAACCAGGCTTCCTTCACTTTAGGTAAGATGATCAAGTTGAGGAGATGCCTTTATCGGTAGTTGTGGAAGTATAAGAGGGGGGGGGTTGTGCTGCCTTTTTCCCTCTGTCATAATATTAAAGTAGATTAATAGAGCTGTGAAAATAAGAGCTGTGGTTAGGATCATGTAAATAATAGATTGTAATATTATTTAAACAGGATTGTATGAAAGGTTGAGCCTGACCGAGTCAACTATGTCTACTATGGTAAACATTGTAGATTGGGGAGACCCTGCGATAGTGCCTAAAGTACTGTGTGGGGATATAACGTATACAAGTATAAAACTGCAGTATGGCACACAAGGGTTCATGGGTCTCCGGTGTGAGGACGTCATGGTGTGGTTCAGTTGGAGAAGCGAATGATGTAACTGTTGGATTCTTGGATAGATGTTGTGGAAGGATTTGGTTTGGAGTCTCTGATAGAAGTTTGTGAACGTTCCTTGTGTGGAAGGGGCGGTGGAGCTCAGAAGCTGCTCTTGGAGATATCCGTGGACTGAAGTTCCACAGTTGGCTTCCTTCCCTGGGTCTTTGATAGACTGTAGGCTATAGTGTCATTGTGGGGAGCGATTAGTTGGAAGGGTAACCCCCAGCTATATCCGATCCCATTGGACTGGAGTACGTCTGTGATTGGCGTCAAACTGTGTTGCTTTTGCAGGTCATAGATCATGATTTGAACTAGTCGATGGTTGGAGTATTCTGGGCAGCCTGTAGCTGTAAAGTAGTACAGCTTGAACACTACATCTCGGGCAGTTATTGGGGCCTAGTTTTAGCTTATAAATCCCTCTATCCTATCGAGCTGTCCTTCCTCCTTTGGTGAGTCTTGGAGAATCGCTGCTACCAACCTTTGGAACTAGGATTCTGAAATGGATTCTGGAATTTTACAAAAGATGTTTTAGCATTTTCTGTGATCGTCCAGTTCTTTAAGGACTTTACTAACTGTACCTGGGCTACCTATAAGTTATGGAATACCGGGAAAAATATTTTTGTCTCCCATTGTTAATTTTAGTAGAAGTCATCTTTAAAGGGTCGGGAAGCCTAGTATGGGCACAATTGTTTGTTTTTGTTTTTTTTTTTTTTTTTTTTATGTTTTTGTTTGGTTACTGTTCAACAAACTTAGGTTGTTGTCACACTGGCGGCACTCAAGCTAGTACCTTCCCATCGTCACAAGTGCTCATGTCTAATTTCTGTATCGTTTTTATCACAGGTGTTACAGAGTTGGCTTCTTATAATGAGCATGTAACGGGGGGAAGGATTGCTATTGAGCTGTTTGAACATTTGCCTAAAAATAACGTCCTTGTTTTGAAAACTGCACAAGTGCTTAAAGTGTTCATGTGACGTCCTCTCCGCTTCACTCCTAGAAATGAATTTATTCAGTTTGTAGTGTTTACACCTCTTGTTACACCAGTAAAACCACCCTAAAGGTCAGCCCATATTTCGCTGCATATTAAAGAGAAAATTCTTTTTATTATTGCTAATGTTTCCGAGACGGATTTATATGTTGCCCCCAATCTCACTTTAGAGTGGTCTATAGATTAGTGGCGGTAAACATCGAGTACGGCGGACTCGCGCTGACGCTTCACTCTGCCTTTCACAGAGGAAATTAGGCATCAGGGCCCGGTCATATACTTTCTGATGCCGTTAATTTCACAGAAGTCACCAAATTTGACCAATTCTTTTTTAATTTCAGGGTATAATCCAGAAGATCGTGGACAGTCACAAAGTGAAATGCGTCTCCTCGTATGGATTACGTCTAAGTCACTTGCGCTCTGAGGAGGTTCATTGGCTGCACCCAGATATGGGAGTGTCTCACGTCAGAGAAAATTATGAGCAGGCCCATCCCCCGGAAGAATGGAAGTAAGTTACAGGCGTCCAAGTCTTAACACTGGCGCTCATGATGTTAAAACGATGTTACTTGTACTAAAATTGTGCGTTGTTACAAAAAGAGATCAGTGTAAGGCTGGGTACACAATGCAGAATATTCCTCCCGATGCAACATTAGCGATTTTACCAACGACTGAAAGTCCCGATCAGCAGCCGATTCCTGTGTACACACTATACACATATTACACGATTTACCTTCAGATCTGTGCTCTTCATCTGTCATAACAAACGGCTGAAAAGATTGTGACTCTGTAAACTTTATGTTTATCTGCCTACACTGCTGGTCCTGAGTGCGTACACACTGCAGAATTTAGCCAACATCGTTCCATCGTTTATAGAGATTTTTAGTCCGGTTATAAAATCAAATAAAAAATGATACAATAAACTTTGTAACGGCAAAACTTGATTGTAGGAGCGTACACACTAATGCGATATCAGACCGAACGGTCCTTTATCGTGTGAAAAACCCGAAGTGTGTACCCAGCTTAAAAAAGACATCTGAAATCACCACACAAAGGGAAATCCATTTTTATTCGGTTAGTTTTTACAGGTGGTTTAGGTAATAATGTCCCTTTTCTGTAAGCTGTATGGGTCTGTTTGCAGTTTTCCCAGTATCCAATCTTCAGATGCTTGATGCACATTATCTCGGTGCTGGGTACTGACGCAGAAAACCAATTAATGTTGGAGAAGCGATGGACACAGGTGAATCTCTTTCACACCACAAACCCAATGGATGTTTCATACAATCGTGTGTATTTCTTCAATGAACAATTAATTTTCCAGCCTGCCGAATGCACTGATGCTCTAGAACAAACACGTAATCCATTCCATGTGATAGAGATTTAATCTGTGGAGTATTATTCATTCCGCCTTATGTAAAGCCCTGTGTGTTTTTTATTTTAAGTTGAACAAATCCTCAACAAACGCATTTATCTGTACTCCACAAGTCGCTGCGCCAAGGGAGGAAATCCGATTGTACAGCAGATAATTAATTTGATCTGAAACTGTAATGTTTCATTTTAATAAATTCCTCTGTTTTCCTTTCTGGCCAGCTGCGCGCAAAATATTAATATTTCATCCATCGGGAGCAGGCGCCGATTCGGAGATTGTTTGACTGCAGCATAAAATAAATAAATTCACTTTCTGATTTGTTTTATTTATGACTGTTGTGGAAGGGAAAAGAAACTCAATTAGTTGTAAAATAAACTGATGGTTAAATAAAACCTGAAGTCGCTTTGTTTCTGTGTCGTACCATGTGTCATTTCCGCTGGCGCAGACGCAGGATGTATCGCTATAACCATAAAATCATTCCAGGTGCCACAAATATTTAGGAACTGCTGGTCTTATCTGTAACCAGCCAATCGGATGTTTTTGTCTTTTTTTTTTTTTTTTTTTTTTTTTTAAGTGTAGCAAAGACAACAAAGGTACAATCTAAGTTTTCTAGTAGAACTCTATATTAGATGAGGCTTGGCGGTCTATGGGAAGAATTAAGCGTTTTGCTACGTTGCAGTGTTGGGTGGCGCCATGCTTGGGATTCAGGTTCTAGAGGCAAGACTGAATTTTAGGTGATTTATTTGCTATATTCCGCCAGTCATGTGACACAAGTGGGTGGAGACTTGTACACTGAGGGCATAAGGACAGACAAACAGATAGATGTTGGGTTTTGCTTCTTGGCTTCTGGATGGAAAACCTATAACTAGTAACTATTTTCTACTGGCCAACTGCATAAAGCAGCGTTTTATATTTTGGGATACTTAGTGCATTTGTTCGTCACCTAACTTGTTTCTGTTAGTTATTATATGAATTGTTTAGAAGCCTTTTGTGAAGATGAGGATGAAAGACAATGATAAAGGGCAGGAGGATGATCTGTAGACATGGAATTAATGGTTCTGATTGCATGGGGGGGGGGGGGGGGGGGGGTTGGCAAATCTGGTTGGCTGGAGACTGCTTTGGTGTGCAGTCGTTGGCCCGTGTTGATTTCAATCATTTGACCCAGCTGTCGAGAACCTGCACCTGCGACCTTATGACCTTAAATGTAGGTCACCAAAATTACCACTAATCTGATCATTTTACCTGTCGTGTTGAATAAACCGGCTGATCCTGTATTGGAGGAGGTATTTGTGTCTTGGAGCAGCATGATGTACGCTATAAATGAATGTTTTACTTTCTGTACTGGTAAGACCGCAGGAGGGATTTGGCAGATGTAGAGCTGTCCCGGCAGATGGTAACATGGGTGGGGAGGGGGTTGTGTAGCGGATCAGAAGTCAGTGGATGAGCTCAAGAGGATTTTCTCTTCTTTGATGTTAGGAAACTTCCATCTTGTCCTTTATCCTCCTCCCACGTTGGAGTCCGATTTACACCAGCACCAGCGGTCTGCACCGTGATGTCATCAGACCCAAATAAAACCTTGTTCTTCACCGTTTTGGAGTGTAGTTTATTGTAATTTTTTTATTGTCTACTATTTCTTGCCTGACCTGTTAATCCAGATTGTACCTCTCTCTCTTTCTGCTCATTTTAATGTTTCTGTGTTCTAGGTATGAACTGAGAATTCGATATTTGCCCAAAGGGTTTCTAAACCAATTCACGGAGGACAAACCCACCTTGAATTTCTTTTACCAACAAGTAAGTCACCTGATTGGTTTGAATTATTTATGGAACGGTCAGCGCCGCAGGTCGTTGGGCCGCAGTGTGTTATTGTAGGAGCCGTTGCCTACGGGAATGTAGTCCTGTGTGTTTAGCGTGACCTCTCTGCTGTGCTAACAGAGCGCTTCTTTCCATATGTGTGTGCGTGTGTAACATGCATGACCTCATCCAGCTCAGCGTGTAGCGGTGTTTACATTGTATGGGAAATTTACTCTGTCAGCTTCTCATCAACAACCGCTGATATAGTCGCTTGCAGCGTCTGCCCGTCACAGCTTGTCTTCTGGTGTAGCCCGATCTTGGGGTCTAGTAACTTCTGTGTATATTAATAAGACTCAGAGGTTGTAAGCAGATCACAAACGGTCCACGGCCTCTAATCGGCAGAATGAGAGGATCTTTATTTACCAATATTGGGAAATCATTAATCTTCTAAGTCTGTATTTGAATGGTATTTTAGATATGAAAGTAGAACATTACTCTGAACAAATATATTGTGGAGGAAATCTTACCGTCCTTTTTTCATTTGCATTTGCCTATCATAGTGTCTTTACATCCGAGCACCACATGCTCGTGCACTTCCTGTCATTGGTGCTCCCTGATACGCCTGGTACAGTACCAGATGCTGGTGCAGTACCTGTAGTTGGCGCTCCCTAATATGACTGGTACAGTAACAGCTCAGGGCGCACTACCTGTCATTGGCACTCCCTAATATGACTGGTACAGTGCCAGCTGCTGGCGCTCTACCTGTCATTGGCGCTCCCTAATATGACTGGTACAGTGCCAGCTGCTGGTGCTCTACCTGTCATTGGCGCTCCCTAATATGACTGGTACAGTGCCAGCTGCTGGTGCTCTACCTGTCATTGGCGCTCCCTAATATGACTGGTACAGTGCCAGCTGCTGGTGCTCTACCTGTCATTGGCGCTCCCTAATATGACTGGTACAGTGCCAGCTGCTGGTGCTCTACCTGTCATTGGCACTCCCTAATACGCCTGGTACAGTGTCAGCTGCTGGTGCTCTACCTGTCATTGGCGCTCCCTAATATGACTGGTACAGTGCCAGCTGCTGGTGCTCTACCTGTCATTGGCGCTCCCTAATATGACTGGTACAGTGCCAGCTGCTGGTGCTCTACCTGTCATTGGCGCTCCCTAATATGACTGGTACAGTGCCAGCTGCTGGTGCTCTACCTGTCATTGGCGCTCCCTAATATGACTGGTACAGTGCCAGCTGCTGGCGCTCTACCTGTCATTGGCGCTCCCTAATACGCCTGGTACAGTAACAGCTCATGGCGCACTACCTGTCATTGGCGCTCCCTAATACACCTGGTACAGTAACAGCTCATGGTGCACTACCTGTCATTGGCGCTCCCTAATATGACTGGTACAGTAACAGCTGCTGGCGCTCTACCTGTCATTGGCACTCCCTAATATGACTGGTACAGTGCCAGCTGCTGGTGCTCTACCTGTCATTGGTGCTCCCTAATGCACCTGTTACAGTACTATCGTTTTGGAGGATCTTTGATCCCTATGTTCACTTTGTAACAACAAACCAAGTACGCTGCCATAGTTTAGGATTTGGCCCCTGGGTGTTGCGGCTCAGTTACCATCTTTGGATGATTCGTAAAATTGCTGCATTTAACACTAATAAATGCAAATATACAGAGAAATGAGGTTGTCTGTGTTTAATAACTTATAATCATATATTTGTCTGGACATTCATAAGAATCATAAAAATAAATTCTTTATGGGATATAATGTTCTTCCAGTATGTAGTAGATGAGGGCTGCACCCCTGTGGGTCTGCCGGCTACGTGTGACCCTCTGATATGTCTTACGACTCCCACCTCCCTGTTGTATGGAGGGGTCATGGCGGCGTTCCACATGGATTATAGGATCTGTGGGTGTTAGTGACCAGACTGTAACACCCACAGGGTATTAGTTATAGTATCCATTAGAGGACTCTGATTTACGTGTACAGGTATAGATTGTGTGTGTGTGTGTGTGTGTGTGTGTGTGTGTGAAGCGTGACTCTCCCCGCACCATCTGTGTAATGTGTGTTGCTTCCTGTATTAGGACAGACTGAGCACACAGAGATTGTAGTCATGATTATATAGTACTAGTAGTCTCCACATGTGTCAGCGGTTTCACTTTTAATCATGGCTAATGTTTAACCCTTTCTGGGTATAGGACGTGAATCTTTATGCAGAATATATTCCATTGTTGTCTATATAGATTTCAGTGTTGGGTTCTCCTGATTCCTCCTCTGCATTGAGAGCACTGGCTGAGCTCTGGACAAAGTGACATTGACTGGAGGCAGCTCCATCTGAACATACCCTGACGTGTACATTATAAGGTGCCCAAACCCTATAGACAGAGAAGCCAATCGCTGGCTTCTGTGCAGAGATGTATTTGTGTGTCTGCTGTGCAGTGACTCCAAGTGGCTGCACCAATATGCTGGTTATTGGTGGATTATACGGACCGGCTGCCTATGTAACCTTTCATTTATACTACACACTTATACTGTGTCCTTGTTCCATCGTCTCCCTGTTGTGTCTCCGTCCTGTAGAGCCGCTGTAGGAGCCACAGATTGCTGTCTACTGATGGCGACATAGGAAGGAATTGTGGGTGGTTATATGACTCGCACTGCTCTATAATGTAGATATCACTGGCAGGACATGTGATTCAGGGAGTTAAGTTTATGCTTTTTTTTTAAGCTGTTTCATTAGTAAATGATCTACATATTACAGCTCTGACGTGTGTGGTCATTGTGAATGGCTTTCCCTGTGTTGTCTGTGAAGCGGATACAGCGCAGACCTGCCTATATATTATATTTTGTGTATTTTATATTCCTTCACTATCTCTGATTATGATGATCTGAAATTATTTGTGATTTTTCAGATAGTCATAAGTGGTCTTGTCCCATTATGTAACAATAGATTGTATTACCTGTCTGGGCTTGTCCTAGATAGCCCTGCGCTGGGTCCGTACATGTGGATGGCTGGTCCCCAGTTTGGGTTGAGTGTAGTGTTTTATGTGATTGGGATGGGGGTCTTGGTAAGAGCAGTGGCGGAATAGTTATATCTTAGATGACATTCTCTAGCAGTTGCGCATACACAGATAAAGAGACATGTCTACAGTTATCTTAATAAGTGTGTTTGGATGACTTTAGGTATTAGTCATTGACGTCAGGTATCCGGTTGTGTTTACAGTACAAACTGGTAAAATTCTGTGTGTGTGCGGGATAACTGCTGCAATATGGCATCAGGTGCTGAATGCAAGGAGATGTTGGCAGACTCAATCTTCCAAGATTTATGTTTAATGACAGCTTCTTTCTTTATTGTTTGCGTAGTAACAGTCTTTCTTAGAATTAATATGAGCTGAGAAGGGTTTACTTTTTGGTTAAATAGGTCTGATTGACCAATGCCTGCAATACACACTGGCATGAAATACATTGTTCTTCACTTTATTTGGTATAATAATGACTGGTGTCTGCCACATTGTTGGCACTGTCATACATCCTGGAAGAACAGCACCACCTGCTGGTAGGATGCTTAGTGGACAGGCCCTTGTGCAGAGTATCATCTCTCAAGTATGGGAGTACTACTGTTTTACAAGAGACCAGCAAACAATTAATTTTTCACCGTCCTTACCCCTACGTACATATTATTGTCTTTACCTGACAAATCGCACGAGGGGTGACCGGCTTTCCGCTGTTATTAAGAACAGTATTTGCTCTGAACAAAGCAAGTCTGTGTGCACAGGTCTGGTTATCGTGTACTGTGATATTCAGGGTTTTTATTTTGTTTGCTCAAGGTTATATAGAGATTCTCTGAGCTGACTCACAATTGCGTTCTACAAACAGGTCGGCATTGTCTGCTGATCCTGGGCCAAGCTGATAAAGCCCCTTTTTAGATCCATGGAAACTGGTGTTTTGCTTTTTTTTGTTTTTGTTTTTTTGTACTCCAAGAAAGAGATTCTGATTTGTGTTCTGTTTCTACTCTCAAATTATTTAGTTTTATTGTTTTTATAGAGCGTTCCTTGTGTAAAACGGGAGTCGTGCTTTAATTTAATCACCATTTGGTGGAGATATTAAAGTGGACCTCCCCACAAGGGAAACTGAGATTACAAAAAAAATAAAGGGTTTGTTTGTTGCCCATTGCAGCCCTTGGCTTGTGACTGTCATTTATCTGGTACACTTTACAAAAGCAAATTAATCAGCTGGTTGCTATAGGCAACACCATCTGTTTTTGTCTTTTGCACCATCCTCATAACAAACTTCATAACATTAAATTGTCAAAATGTAAAGATTACAGGGTATAGAGTTTACGCCCATTACGGTCCCATCAATTGGAATACCCCACTCTTTGCTCAATAATGCCTGGTGTCATTTGTTGGATTTATATAGTAGTGATATTTTTATTACAGGATATGAGCGGATTTACCCGTGACTTGGTGTAGATTATTAATGGCTGGGGGGACGTAGTAGCTGGCACTTCCATTGCTATGCCCGAAACTCCAGGCAGATGGCCATTTCCCTCTGACCTGTCCTGCTGACACCTCGTCCTTTGGTTCTCACACTTTATCACATTCCAGAACACGAGCCTTTTATTGCTGTTAATTGGTAATCCAGGGAATTAATCTTGTACGTCACACCTCTAGATAGCTGGCTAATTGTGTCGCGCAGAATTAATATGTTCCCAGTCCTGGTCATGTGACCTGACATAGCCTGAAGTCCTTCTCTGCGTGATGTTCTGCGTCTGTCTTACAACCTGCGTGGTCTCACTAATGAGACGTCCTGCAGCCAGGCTCCCCCACTGACGCTGAGCTTCACTACACTGTTATTATTAGTGCTCCTTTATAACGCAGCGCTCTACACTGATCAGAACACAAACAAATGACATGACCTGAAACGGAAAGTAATGCTGGTTCTGGCCCAATGAGCTTACAATCTAAGAGGCCAGATATATAAGGTAGCGGAATAACCATTGTATCTGGTGATGAGGGAAGTGTGTGTGGCTGATGTAAGGCAGAGGCTTTATATTAATGTAAACCTGGCTGGTTCACTGCACAAAATATCTGTGCATTGTTTAATTCGCTGCTTCTTCTTTAGATTGCAAGCTCTATTGAACACACCAATATGTTGGTACTATGTAATTATGGTGACACGCCAATTATCATTTGTCTGTATGTTCCTTATGGCACGGACGGATGTTTAAGTTGTATACATGAGATCTGCGACATAATGTCCAATGCTCACTGGAGCATCTAGTAGTGTCAGTCATTCACGAAGTGGAGCTTATTACATCTTATTCTTTGTATTGCAGTATCATGTGTGGCATCCTTCATCGGAGGTACTCCGAGAGATAGGAGTAAATCCGATTAGAGGAGGGAGGGGGGTGCTTTAAATGTAAAATGTGTGTGTGTGTGGGGGGGGGCAAGGTATCTAATGGATGACTCCTGCAATAGTTTTACTTTGTAGGTAGTTGATGTAACTATGCTGCAAATACAATACGTGCCCTAGTCTCCATATAGTATGTGTTATTATATGAGAAGGGAGAGGTCGCTGGCATCGTATCCAGGACGTATAAGAACATCGCACACACGACTTGTTTCTGAGCACGTCTCTGATGCAGCAGATCTATGACGAGAAGGAAAACCCTGAGACGACAGACTGAGGCGACCTCTGCCCAGCTCAGTATAATTACTGTGCTCCCTTCCCCAAAATACATTGTCTGCAATTCTGCATCAAAGGGACTGAGCCCTGTAATTATCCTGCCAGGGGGAGGCTGCTAAAAGTGGGTCATGGTAAAGACCAAATGCAAAGGAGCAGCCGAGTGTGACCTTGTGCAAGGGACGGTGCGGCCGGGACACAACACAACACCACAGCTGTTGGATCTTCCCACCGAGCCGAGAGTCCATTATTCCGGCCTGGTGGCTGATGTGCAGGATTGTTCTCTGCAGTGTGAATGTTCTGTCCTCTGCTTTGTCTGCTGTGTACATCCATTGTATAGTGTGTGGGTATTTGTACTTTCAGCTATGTGTGTGTGTGTGCCGGGCTCGGCACCTTTTTTCCGGATTGCTTTTTGTCCACATTATAAACAGTGTCCTATAGCAGCCAATGCAGGAGATGTATAAACCTTCATTGTCCTAACTGATGAATTTTTGCGTGTTGTTGGCTTCTGTGTATGTTGTGTACCAGCTATGTAATTTGTGTGTCGTTCTCTTGTGAGTCCTTGTGGGAATAGAACGAAGACCAGTGGTAAATGTATCAAGCTGAGAGTTTTCCATCGGGTTTGAAAAGTGGAGATGTTGACTATAGCAACCAATCAGATTCTAGCTGTCATTTTGTAGAATGTACTAAATAAATAATACCTAGAATCTGATTGGTTTTTCAAACCCACCGGAAAACTCTCCGCTTGATACATTTACCCCCTGGCTTGTAACAAAATAATTTGGAAAATCCGTTTACTATTAAATTCTACAAATAGTAAAACTGTAATAAGTAATGTATTGTAGACTTGCTGATTGTCTGCTGAAGGTGTGCGGTAAAAATCTGATGTACAATAATGAATACTGGGTCTGTGCGCTCTGGAATGTCTTCCCCACCACCCATGTAAAGTGTCTTTATATCGCATGTAGTGGGCTTTAGCCCCAATAGTTTTGCTTCCTAACTACCATGGATCATAACATTATGTCGGTGAGTGTCTCATAAGGTATACAGTTGGTCTCCCTGCTTTCGGCGTCACGCTGGCTGTGAATATTCCTCATCTGGTAGACCATACCTGCTTCCATATATTCTGTGTTCTTCAGTGTAATGACCTTTGTGTGGCTCCCGCTGATACCGGAGAGTTGCTGAATGATGTCCCCCTCAGTAACATTTCATCCTGTGAGAGATCTGCATCCTGATACTGTTTATGTATTTAGACCTGTGGCAGAAAATGTCTTACGTGTCCCAAGTGCTGACACCTGTTAATGTGTTGGAGAACATGTAAGCTATTACATATGTGTAAAATGGTCGGGTTTCTGCAGGATTTACCACATGGCGCTCCCTCTCCAAAACTAACCATGTGTCTGTCTATCGCTATCCTGCCCTAGAATAGTCTACAAGTCACAGTGACCTCTATGTGCCAGAAATGGCTGCGCAGCTCCTTGTCTTCACTTCCACTTTTAAACGGCCCATTTAGGATTCCTTATGTAAAGGGAGATTTTAGATTCCTGCAGAACACCCCCAACTTGTCTCTGTAGGGTGAAGTAAAGTAATATAGGCAGAATTACAATATGTCTGTCTATGACATTGACCTTGATCTGGACGTCCACTGTGATCGTCTCGCGTTCTTTTACATTTACACATTTGTGCCCTGAAGCCTTTTGCATACATTTATAAAGGAGATTGTGGTGCGGAGTGAGACTAGAATATAATTACACTTCCCTCGCTCCTATGCCAAAAGAAAGCTATTAAATATTAAACCTCTCATTGCTATGCCTTCCCTTCATCAGACAGAACACTGGATTTACAGCCAGAAAGAGTTTTAAAAACAAAGCATTAATACCTGCACGCGTCTAACACGTCTTTATTAACCCCGACGTTACTTTCTCTAAGCGGAAATAATCAGCTGACGGTTCAGGTCTTGTAGTCTACAGAGGAAGCCAGAATTTAAAGCTGGTTAAAAACCGTTAGAAAGAAACATGGAATTGGATCTTGGAACAGAATTGTCGTACTCCCATCATCTCCACCTATGAAAGTCGGCTCCCGGGACTGAGGCAGTTTATCTAATGTACAATAATAATGTATGAGAATACTGCAAACATGTAAATCCGAAGGCGGTAGACGTGTTCCTAACGTTAGCCTAGATAACCAAGCTGTGGTTTGCAGATATCCACGATTGGTGAATATGTATTTGTTATTAATCCAGTCGTCCAATAGAGCAACAGCATAAATGTAACAAATGTAACTGGTCGGGTTGTCATAAATTAGAGACAAGTGGGACATGGTCTCTATCACCTTTTCTTACCATTTCTGGTAATCTGGAATATTATGGCTCCCCTTCCCCTATCGAATTCTTTTCAAACTTCTTACCCTCACCTACAAGGCCCTCTCCCAGTCTACTGCCCCTTATATCTCCAATCTCCTCTCCATCCACGCTCCCGCCCGTTCCCTGCGCTCGGCCAATGACCGGCGTCTCTCCTCCACTCTAATAACCTCATCCCACTTCAGAATTCAAGACTTCTCCCGAGCTGCCCCCTTGCACTGGAATGACCTCCCTCGCTCCATCCGTCTATCCCCTAACTTGTGCTCCTTCAAACGGGCACTCAAAACTCATCTCTTCCTCAAGGCTTACCAGCCCTCCACTTAACCCTCTTTCCATGCTCGCTCTCATCTCCTGGATCCTCCTTTGAAAAGGGTGCGCTTGCTCCCCTCCTCTGACTCCCTCTGTGCCGATTGTCTGTTGCCCTCCCTTTAGGATGTAAGCTCTAATGAGCAGGGCCCTTCTCCCTCCTGTCTCCCTACCTTCTCTTCTGCTCCAACCTCAATATTCTTGATTTTCCTGGGGCATCTGAAGTCTTGGTACTACTCGTTTATTGTTCTGTACTGTTATTCCCTGTACTGTCCATTGTTTGTACTGTGTTCGGCGCTGCGGAAACCTTGTGGCGCCTTATAAATAAATAATAATAATATTAAAACAGACAAGCATCCCACCCATGTAATACTTGTATGCTCTGCCCATACTTTAAATGCTTTTCCTTAATGTATCAGGAAATGTTCTTAGGCTGTTTTATAGAGGCTACTTATCGCCCTCCAGGTACCACACATTCCCTACGTCTCCTCATTCCATAGTCTGTGGTAAAGCTCTTGTACAAAACGTTTTGGCTGCAAATTAAAGTCTACGCTGCAACTAATTTGGTCGTCCTTGTCCCACTGTCTCCAGATTCGTCTGGTTACCTCTACCTAATTTACGAAGGTTGTATCCGACTACTTATGCTAATAAATGTATATTTCAAGTTTGGGGGGACATGGCATCCAACAGACCTTATCTATTCTTAAGGCCAAACTTTGCAACCCATTTAAGATGGACTGGTGACTGGTCCGGAGATTATTTGAGTTGGGGAGAGTTCTATAGACACATTGCAGATTCCAGCCCAATCATAAAAAAAGAATTGCTGCGTATGTACAAAATGTGATGAGAGCAGGGTCTGGCTAGAAGCCACACTCAGCCATTTACTCCGGGTTAGTTTAATACGGGTTCTTAAAACACCTCCGCATATAATCATTAGGTGTAACAGGTACAATTGTAACCATACAAGAATTGCTAGGGCAGCACGGTGGCTCAGTGGTTAGTACTTCTGCCTCACAGCGCTGGGGTCATGAGTTCAATTCCCAACCATGGCCTTATCTGTGTGGAGTTTGTATGTTCTCCTCGTGTTTGCGTGGGTTTCCTCCAGGTGCTCCGGTTTCCTCCCACACTCCAAAAACATACTAGTAGGTTAATTGGCTGTTATCAGGAATTGACCCTAGTCTGTCTCTCTGTCCGTGTGTATGTGTTAGGGAATTTAGACTGTAAGCTCCAATGGGGCAGGGACTGATGTGAATGAGTTCTCTGTATAGCGCTGCGGAATCAGTGGCGCTATATAAATAAATGGTGATGATGATGAATTGATCTCAACATCCTGGTAATATGATTTATTTGATAATAATTATTCCTTTTATACCTCTCTGCATTAAAAAAAGAAACTAGTAACAATATCAAATTCCTCTGTACATGTGAAAGTAATCTTACTTCTGTATCCCCTCATTTAACTTCATTAATGGATATGAAAAATGATAAATCGTGGAATCTCTAGCGTTGTCTTACCGCGCTATGGGTGTATATTGTGACTTCCTTCTCCCATGTGAATGCTGGAGAAAGTAGACAGTTTAAACATATGGCTTTTATGTGTGGCAGCTGGAACGCTAAAGTTTGGGGTCACCACAGACCCCCCCCCCCCCCCCCCCCTCCCCTTCTATTCGTTCCCACAGGCCTGCAATATGGCAGTAACACAACAGATGCATATGGTCTATGGGGGTGGTGTGAGCCTGAGTCCAAAATACAGCGTAACATCTACATTTCCACCCCCCGGCTATGCCCAAATTCACAAACTGGATATCACTGGTGGCCTAAAACTGTGTTCTGATTTGTGGAACATTAATTTGTAAACTTATTCTTCTGATCATTCTTTCCTATCAATAAAGGGTTTTATACGGTGTGATTTCTGTGCTCACAATGCATGTGAAATGATTCCCCGGAAATAAGCAGCTTTCAGTGTTTAAGAAACAATCTGAACAGATTTGACCTAATCCTTTTTACTTTATGTGTGGGACATATGGTGGTTTCTCTTCATAGGAGATTGATTTATCTGCATGAAAATCTATGAAAGTAATGTGAATTTAAATCCCTCGGGGGTAGTTTTATCATTGAGTGGTGTATTGTCATTGGAATAATGTGTAGATTGCACTTTCTTGAGTAATATATAATAAATATATAGAATGTGTACATATTAACTTTGAAAGTACACACATAAAACCTATATTATGCACATTTGTGATTTGTACACTCTGCAGTCACCAGTATGTTTTCATTACATGTAATGAAATATGTATATAGTTATTTAAATGTACGCTTTAAGAACCTGTTGTCCGTTTTGTTGTTAGAACCACTTTTTAAGATTGATTTTTGCAAGTGTAGGTCTATTGTTATGCTGCATATACCCCTGTACAGTATATTCGATTTCCAGCTTTTTGTGGTTTACTAAACAGACGCTTCCTCTAATTGGGTAAAAATGAAACTGCTCTTTGTGCTGGTTAGACATTCTGAGGAGCTGCTGGCTAGGCCCCCGCTGTGCTGCACGGAGACCCTGTCTATTCTGTGCATTGTGTGATGGTTTTTGCAGTTACTCTTCCATACACATGAGTTAGCATTGTGTGGTTTTCTGAGCTGTATTTAGACCCGTAATGTGTCAGTGGAGGATGGATTTAGAAGGTTTAGGTGTAGATGTGGCTTGTAGCATCATCGCCATCTGTTTTCTAGCTGTGTATTAATTTAGTTTCATTGCAGACATGTCAATGTATGAGACCGCTCGGAGATATATTTGTGTCTGTCGTCCTCAAGTTACTCGTTTTTGCGGCTCAATCCCTCTGCTGTTTTTATTGCACATTCTCTAGAAGACACAAGTGCTTCTTTTACTGGGCTATGGTAAAGATAGACACAACAATTCTGTATTATTTTATGAGCCACAAGTCTTCGATTTGAGAGTATAACATCCATAATTGCTAAGTCTTAAACCTCTTCTGCTGCTTATTCTCAAAGAAATGTCTGTTAAATCATGTTCTTCATCTGTTAAAGGCCATGAATTCTATAATCTGCGTTTTCAGATGTAAACGGCTGCCAGTAATATTACCAAGTTTGTAGGCAAAAAGAGCAAGTATTGCCACTATTTAATATGAATATCAAAGGCTGTGTATTACGAAGCTGGTTTTCACTCCTAGGCTGCCATGTAAGGAGTTGGAGGGGGTTCTATAACTAAGCAGGCAGAGTTTGAGTGACGGCTTTGCAGACTTGCTGTACAGAAATGCTCTGTGTGGATTGGTTGATTCATATGCAGGTGTAATTCTTATCTCTAGGTGACTGACTGTGTAACCACTTATATTTACTTGTAATCTGTCTGAGCACCACTCACTCTTATCAGTCGTCTGTCTGTCTGTGTGCACTCTGTTTTGAAGTTGACATGGCTAAAACAACCTGTAGCCAATCAATATTGCAGAATGTGCTGATCTTGTTGGAGGCAGTGACCTGTCCACTTCTGTGATGTTAGTGAGGACAGGGCTGCATGTGACAGGGGCAGTGACATGATGTGAGGAGGGGAATGGAGGCAGCAGGAAGCCACAGACTGAGAGTTATATAGTGGAAGGAGCAGGATCCCCAGCAGCACACAGCAGTGATTTCCATCTGTTATATTTATGCTACAGGATTGTGGTGTCAAACGCACCTCTTATATGAAGTGACGGTAATGCATGGAATTTGTTTATGCCTCTCCCCAGTGATACATTGGTGGAGATCATCATATAGAGCTGCCAGGATTCCCGCTCCCTCTTATCTCTCGCATTATATACAATACGTCCGGCAGTAATGTGGGACGGCTGCCAGCAGGGACGGGGAATTACAAATTAAACGCATAAAAAGTTCTCCTTTCCAGAACAAATTAATGTGTCATTTTGTATGATTTTATTTTCTGTTGTGCTGTTGCCTCTGGAGTTATTATATACAAATGAATCCTGACTCCCTCTGTGAATGACATAATAATATAATGCTATTTGTTACACATGCATCATAACACCTGTGGCAGTATGTGTAATGTAATCTTTCATGTGGCCGTGTGTGTTTCTAACACAGCCGTGTTTAATAAGCAACACGTTCCCCTCACTTATCTTTAAATGTTTTCTTTCGGTTTATAAATTTGGCCTTTTATTCTCTGCATTTTTAGTGTCATTTATGTTAGTTACACGTTTGGCTTTATGTAGTTTGTGGAGCCGCTAGTGAGAGGTTTCAGCGTCGCGCAGATCATCCAGTAATTATAGGCTGATAATTCCGGAGTCTGATTTCCCCAATCTGTGTCCCTGTATTTGGCGTCATCTAATCAATCTTCTCCGCTGACTTCCAGGTGAAGAACGACTACATGTCAGAGATGGCGGATCAAGTGGACCAGGAAATTGCTTTGAAGCTGGGCTGCCTTGAAATCCGGTAATACCCGAAATACACACATTACAGATACTCATTGTGGGGAATATCCGCTACTCTGTGACTTGTGAAATCACAGATCTGAGCCGACACTTGGTGGTTTCTGGCGGTAATATTCTTATTTGGCGTTTTTATTGTGCGTGTGTTGGGAGGGAGTTTCCATTCTCAGGGTCTTGTAAATCTGCCTATTTGCTAACTGATAAACCAAGCTTGGCTAAACGATTGGACAATGAATACTCCATCAGAAAGTGTATGAGACGTATATAGAAGAATTGGAACTAGAACGTTCTTGTTCGATCCGTGTCTGGATGTCCGTTCTTGAGAAATCATATGTAAGCGAAACGCGTGGCGGGGTACTCGAGTACCTCTATTAGCTGGTTTTACTCCCTGTAATAACCGGGTCAATTGTGGTATTTATGAATCCTGAATATATGTGGTAGATGGTTAGAAACAATCTTTCTATACAGGAGTCCAGTATTTCCTTAAAGAATATTGTTAATGCCAAATGTAAACCAATTTGTGGTCCTAGCGGGAAGTGTCAGTACCAGTTAGATCAGCCATGGGCAGCAGGCGGCTATAGGGCCTCATATGGCCCTCTTAGTCTTTCCCTGTGGCCCCCAGCTCCTTCCTGCTTTGTCACATTTTGTTTTATAGCAGGTAACACTTGTTTATAACTCCTACTGATATGTTATACAGATAGGTCTCTCTATCTTTGCTTAAATGTACTGTTATATATCATTACTGAGGTTACGGGTATCGTGTGGCTCTTTTGAAGTCAAAGGGCCCGACATGAAGAATATTGGGTTTCCTATGACTGATTTGGATAACTAGACAATCTAGTGTTTGATACAGCGGGTGTGACGGGCCTTAGGAAGAAAGAAATATATTCGTCCTGATAGTTTTCAGACAGTGATATGTTTCAGTAGGGAAGAATCTCAGAAATAAATTATACTATTATATAATCTTTAAAGGTAGAAGTATGAGAAGTATAAATTCTGTTTGATCGCTCCTTGCTCATTAATTGGCTTTGCTATATACCGGCAGAGCTATAGGCGTTGGATAGACTTACTGCTGGATGAGGTCAATGTTTTCAATATTCACAGCAGACTATTGTGGATATTGGTACTTTGTAGCCATTCAGCTTATCTGATATTGTGTTTTTCATAATGTGATGATAGAAATCTAGTAACAAAGTATAAATAGCAGGAAGCGATTCACTGGTAGAAGATTTACATTGTATCTCTCTTGTATTCAGCGAGGATGTCAGACAGTCTGCTCGCTCAGTGATAGAGAGAAGAACAGAGAGTGAATACTAAAGTGATTGACACAAAGGCTGTTATGTATTCATTATTCTGCAATTTTACTGTTAGAAAACATGAGTAAATAATCAATACAACATCCTAAGTGACATCTTACAGCATTTTAATAATAATGTTACAACATCGGGAATCTCTGCTTGGATGCAGCCGCAGGAGTTGTGAATATATGAAAATGAAACCTGATGATCTGTGATGATTTCTTACAACTGAGGGAACCTGTTTCGTTCATGATTGAAGAAATGATAAAAGAAAGAAAAATGATTCCACAACGTTCCTGAGGACAGAAGATATTGGTGTAATTGGAATTAGATCGTAACATCTGTCCTCTAGACTATACTCGTTTGCCGTAATAAATGAGATTTCAATGTTGTAACATATAGGACGGCGTTAATGACCGATCTTGTGCAGCTTTATATAGGTCTAATTTATTGTCATCACTTTGTCAGGTGTTACACTTTTCACAATGTTTTAATATTTCGCTTTGGTTAGTAGTAGAGAGGAATTCAGTCATATTAATGCCTAGTAATAAGATTGGGAGTACTACAATATTGTCACATTCACTGAATTATAACTTGTATTTTACTGTATGATCTGTGAGTCCTGATGTAACCAATTCAGTGTTTGTTAGGTGACCTTGTGTAGTATTAGAGGGAATAAACAATCTGCTGTAACTTGCAGAAATGTAACCTCTATATAATGACTTGTTGCAGGCGTCTTGGTGACTTCTACTATCCTTATAAATTACAGCTGAAGATACATTCTCCTATAGATGGGATGCAGATCAGGCATGGGCATCCAATTGTAAAGCGCTACGGAATTTGCTGGCGCTATATAAATAAATGTTGATGATGATCCTATGACTGGCAGGGATGCTGGCACTTGTAGTTCCACAATCGCTCAGTGTGCCTCCCTCTGGTGTAGAGGATACAATTTCACTATGTCCATGTTATCATTCCAGGCGATCGTACGGTGAGATGAGAGGCAACGCTCTTGAAAAGAAATCAAACTATGAAGTTTTAGAGTAAGTATCTGCTTCATATTATTTGTGTCCCATTCCTACGGTCAGCAGCGGCTGAGCGAATATTCAGCCTATCAAATCAGTAGGCACTAATGATGTCACAGCTTGCCTCCGTGATGTCAATAGTTTGTAGTGAATTGATAGGCTGTGTTTTAATGGCTACAAAGTGGCATCTCTAACGCTGAGCAGACACTTTTATGTACCATGTTGGGTGAACTCTTCATCATTGGGGTCACCTCTAGATGAGGTGACGTCATTATTACATTATAAGATAATTTGTTATGGTACTGGGAGAGATTATAATAAATATTACTTGGTATAAGCACATATATTTTGAGTTGTAGAGTAAAATGAGAGCTATATTGGCGAAGGGACGTTGGTCACCAGTTATTTCATTTTCCAACCGAGAACACCGCTATTCCCCTCCCTGAGTCTCTCTATGGCTGGTATTTCAGTTCCCTCCCACGAGTGATGCTGTGAACCAGTTCAGATCAGCATTATCTCTGAATTTTATCACAACGCATTTCTCTTATTGCGTTCTATATAGGAAAATTGTTTAAGACTGCTCATCTGAACAACTAAAAAGGGTTATAAATCTGGTGTATTTTCCCTTTAATGAAGATCCCTGTACACAGAGGTTCCAGACTTGATGTTATAACATTGATGGTTCTCTATGTAAGGTGCTTCCCTGTAGTGTCCATTATTACGTAAGCATATTCCTTCCAGGAGAGAGATATAATATATATTATATTGATGGTAAGCCAGGAATTGATATTTTAGTTGCTGACCAGATGATGATCTATTTCCGGGAAAATCGCTGACTACATAAACATCTCCCTCAACAGCAACGTAAATTACAGCAGACTTTGTTTCTGACCTGTGTCCTCGTCACGTGGAAATAATGAACAGGGGAATCATTATCCTTATATACAGTGCTGCCCAATTTCAGCGATCATCATGGCAGCCTCCAGTAAAGGAGAGGGATATAATCTGCATCTATCACTCTGTGTGCTTTGTATGTTTTCATGTGTGTTTGTTTTCATTTTACATGCACATTATGCACAATATGTAATGTCGAGGGGGGGTGGGGGGGTTGTTGCTTTGATCTTCTATAAATGAGATACCGGCCATTGTTGTCATTCTATGAATATAGCGCTCATTTTACGTAGATCAGCGCCAGTAATGTTATTACCCAGCATTAGCGTGATAAGGCCGACCCAGACTTACAATTATTCCTCAGTTCCAGGTGGTTCGTTTCTTTAAAATTAAATGATCAGAGCAAAGTACAGGTAACGGAATGGAAATGCTGGAGCAAATGAGGGTTTCAAGCATATAGAAAGCCGTTGCAAATAGGTGTGGCTCCTGAGTTGAGAGAGATATATATATATATATATATATATATATATATATATATATATATATATATATATATATATATATATATATATATATATATATATATATATATATATTTATTATGATGCTGGATGCCACATTTGTTCAGTATTTTGTCCAACGACTAGACTGGGAGGTAGAGTGAAGAATTCCCGGCCTGTTGATGGTTTATGAGGAACAGTGGCTGGGCAGCGTCCGAAGGATCTTCTCATCGTCCATCACCCAACGCTCAGTTTATGGAATTCTGATGCTACAGTCTTTCAGGAATGTCCCATAGTCTTGTACAATCTGTAATCCCCTGATATCCCTGCTTCCTGCCATTATTCTGGCAGTTACTTCTAGTTTATTTTAGTATCTACAGTACAGCGGATAGCAGGACTCGGGTTTGTCAGTATAAGCTGTAAATACAAAGAGAAAATGTGCAATAATGTATAGGTGTCCAAATATCAGCTATGAACCATGGGTAAATAATGTTGTCTATTCTAAAAACATAAAAATTCAATAGATAAATAAAACAGGAAACAGAAAATATATAGATCATGAAAACCCGATCACATTTGAGGAGAATATAGAGAATCACTCCAGGAAGGGATAATCCATGGAATAGTCACAGAGCTCTATAAATCACAGGAATCCCAGATAGAAAATAATAGTTGTTATAATAACCAAATATGCTGGTTGAATAATGATGGTAGTAATGGCAACTTGTGAGAAGTGGAACCTGACGATAATGAATATAGGAATATGTGAAGTGTTGAAAGAGATAAAATTATGATTGTGTCTGATGAAATCACTTGTAGCGATGAAACGCGTCAGTCCAAGGATCATCAGACACGTGTGGTTACAATTTATCTCTTTGAACACTTCTAAAGAAGAATCTCATCCATGAATTGATACTTGCATTCAGTGGTCAGATACCAGCTTGTTATCAATACAAGACCAGAGCTCCAGCCTGAGATTGGAGGTAGGAATCAATTTTTTAACGAATTTGTTGTTCGAGGAGGTCGGTCTGATTATTCTTTCTACGGCCGTGGTGGTTGTTCACTGGACAGAAGACTTTATCTGCAGGTCACTATCTCTGGATCTGGTAAGGAGACGAGTGACTGTATATGCTGCACACCGCTACTCACATATTCCTATATTCATCATCGTCAAGGTTCCGCTACTCACAAGTTGCCATTACTAACATCATTATTCAACAAGCATATTTGGTTATTATAATAACTATTATTTTCTATCTGGGACTCCTGTGATTTATAGAGCTCTGTGACTATTCCATGGATTATCCCTTCCTGGAGTGATTCTCTATATTATACTATACATGACATTACATAAGTGGTTTTTAATATCCGCACATGTGATTTGAATTTTCATGATGTATATTATATATAATAATTTTTTTTGTATTTCCTGTTTTATTTATCTATTGAATTTTTATGTTTTTAGAATAAACATCATTATTTATCCATGGTTCATAGCTGATATTTGGACACCTATACAATATTGCACATTTTTTCTTTGTATTTACTGTTTGCAGGAGGTCTACAATCCTCCAATAATCAGTGGTCTGTGTCCATTGCCTTTTCAGTACCAAGAGACACATATTTTTTCTCGTCAGTATAAGCTGCTATTTATCATTGTTGTTTGGGTAGATCCAGTTTGACTATAGGATGAAAGGATTCTGCATACGGTTCTCTCCTGTATTATGAATATCTGGAAAAGTATTCCGAAACGCTGACCATGTTGGCCATTACCCCTAATCCATCACTAGGACACAGGACTGAACGTTGTTGTTGATGACGTGTAGTTATTTGCTGGCTGACCTAGTCATTGTAAATTTGTCATTTAACGCCAATCCGGTACCCGTAGTGATCTGTCACATCGGTACACGTTGGAATACATAAAGAGGCCATCCATCTCCGTGCTCCCCGGCCAGGACTTAATGACTGAAGGACACTGGGATCTTTTCTAGAAACATTTATAAATAATGGTCATCTGTTCCAAGGACCTTATTACGAAGCTGCTAATTGTCTTTATTTCCCGGAACAGATTTTTTTTATAAGGCTGCGGCCTATGCTCCCCCTGTCTGCACAGACAGAAGTGCACAGTATATCCTCTTGTGCTGTAGTAATCTCTCCGTGAAGGACATTTATAAAAACCGCGCCTGACGTGAAACGCGGCCTCTTTTGGGAGTGGGCAATTCTGCTAGAAATTTATTTAACAAGTTTTGTGTCTTTTAATATGTGTTTTATGCAGACTCTGGAAAACATACTTCATCTTACAGCTTGCTTTAAATATACCTCATGGATTTTGTGCAGCTTTTACACTAGCCATGAGGTGGCGCTATTGCTGGTCTGGTTTCCTCTGCTCATTGCATGCAATGACCATCCTCCCAACATTATACATAAATCACTTTCAGCTTTATTTTAGCCAATGTCCACTTTTCTCATTGCAAAATTAAATCCAGCGCAGGCAACACAAACTAGAAAGAAACACGAGAATGCTTCTATATGCCCCCTTGCTGTTAGGAATGTTCATACTTACCTACTTTCGCAAAGCTCTTTCCGGGAGAGGGGCGTGACTGGGGTGCGGGGCGCGGCCAAACGCGTCATTTTGGCACCTCCCTTGCGACGGAAATGCCGTTTTGTCGCGGGGCCAAAATGACGCGAATCGTGTCGTTTAGTGATGGCAGTAGCGGGATGCGGGAGATTTGCCAGCTCTCCCGGGAGTCCATGAAACCGATCCGAATTTCGGCAGTCTCCCGGACATTCCGGGAGAGTTGGCAAGTATGGGAATGTTAATTGTTATTGAAGGGGAGATTTTAAAATGCAACTGAATTTTTATTTTACTAGTCAGTGATTTAGATAAGGACATAGCCAGAGGTTGTTTGGTGCATTTGTTCCTATTCAGTAACAAGCCACTGAGGTCTGGGGCAGTGATGATTGACGAACACTGCTGAAAGGAACCTACAGAATAATTGCTTTTATTGTCTAATTGTGTACAAGACCAATAGAAGTTAATTGTTTATAGAAGATCATTGCCAGCTGGTTATATGGTATGGCGTTAGTAATCAAACATGCTCTTTTAGTATATAACTCTTGGCTAAAAGCTGAAATTGCAAAGCACGACCAGTATTTCCTGTCAAGCTTGTTGCATCGCAAGGCCCTCTGTGTGTGGACGCACCTGTTACCTAGGAAACCACAAGCCAATCACGCTGATTCCAAGATGGAACCTTTTTCAGATATTTAATCTTTTACGTTTTGAAATCCTTGTAAGGTTGAGGAGATTTGGCGGAAAATTTCCAATTAGTGGATAGGATGGCTGTGCTTAATAGGGTATATTCTTGTGATAGTGTATATAGTCTGTGGAGCTCTGGTTATTCATCTTTGTAACCTCTCTGAGGGGAACGCAGAGCTTTAATTAGACTGTTCACCCCTAACTCCCCCCTTTTCCCCCAGTGAGTCATGATTAACACAATTTTTGTCACCCGGTCCACTTAATTAATTGCCTAAACGTTCATCCCACCCCCCCCCCCCCACCTTGTCCTAGTGTCGTCTGTCTCTTACATCGTCTCGTTGCCCATTAATGTCATGAAACATTTCTGTTCCGCTGTGATAACTACACTGATCTCTATCACGACCCATGTTGGATTACGGATAGCTGTGGAACCTGTGGATTATTGTCATGTTTTAGGTACGCTTCTTGTTTCCCTGGCATAGAGCATTGACCCTTCTCTCCGTCTTCATGACTTAAAGTGACTCTGTACTGCCATAGATTGTGTCCTCCTGTTATATTATCGCAGGGAGATAAACGTTCATTGCACAAATCTGGTCTGAAAATGAAGACTTTGATTGGTCCACGAGTTGTTCATTATTGCAGTTGTGACTATACAACATGTTTGGACATTCTGCCCCCATGATCACACCAGTCTACTTACATTTACAGTTTCCCTTTTGACAAAGCACAAGATAAATATTTGTGTGAATTGTGCCGGTAGATGTAGTCTGGTTTATGCATTAAACTTTATTCCTGTGAGCCAGATCTATGCCAAATATGGCAGGTGTAACTATTCTACCATGTATTACTAATGTCTGTTCGTAGAGTGCATTTCTATAAATTTCCATAAATAATTACGTACCTGGCCCTTGTCACTGGCTATCACTGGCTATTACTGGTGAGACTTTCCCTCTAATATAGTGTATACAGCATTGTGTTAGATGTGGCTGATCAACAGTCATCATCATCACCATTTATTTATAGAGCGCCACTGATTCCGCAGCGCTGTACAGAGATGTCACATTGTCTAACATTAGGGGCCACGCAGGATATATAATAGATTACAGGGAAGCACCACAGGAATTAGATTGCAAACAGCTCTTATGTACAGTGACAGCTGCTATCAATCTCAGGAATAATGTTATGGCGTCTAATAAGCAGGATGGTGATTGTCTTGCAGGAAGGACGTGGGTCTGAAGAGGTTCTTTCCTAAGAGTTTGCTGGATTCTGTTAAGGTAAAGTCGTTTCTGCAGATAAATGTGGATTTTTAGGTGTCAGATAGCCCATGACTCAAATGAGTTACCAACTTTTGGAAACCACCCCACCCCCCTCCCTCTTACCTGCTGCTGGGAGCGGATACGACATCACAGGGGGGACTGAATCTCTGCAGTATTTACATTACTGATGAACGGTGAAGGCCGTGATTGGGTCTATTGAAGGGGTGAATTCCGCTCTACTGCGCTGTGTGGTTCCTGGTTGCAGGTAATGGGGGGGGGGGGGGGAAGGGGGTCCTGGGGACTGGTACATGGGGGGGTTTGAGGGATTTTTATTGAATGCATGTGAACGTGCAGGTGGATCAGACCATCGGGCTCAGGGAAACTTTACTTGGTCTGATTCTATTATATTCTGTCTTCCTAAGCACGTGACTTATCCCGTCGGTGTCTCAGGATGAACTTTGTTATGTTTCCCGTTTGTGATTTGTAATATTCAGGCAAAAACGCTGCGGAAACTGATCCAGCAAACGTTCCGCCAGTTCGCCAACCTCAACAGGGAGGAGAGTATCTTGAAATTCTTTGAAATCCTTTGTCCAGTTTACAGATTTGACAAGGAATGCTTCAAGTGCGCCCTCGGAGTAAGTACGCCCGTGGATACCGCCTAGATGACTTGTTACAGTGTGTTCTGTACCATAAGCGTGTGTATGTGTGTTACAAGCAAAAACCCAAGACGGCAGTAAATCAGGATTACTTTTCGGTAGTCTGTTGGGAATATTTGATAGATTGATCACTCCATTGTCAGCCGCTTGGGAGGGGGTCGTACCGCAAATATAGATCTTTGTATTGTATCACTGCGTTCTAGTCGTTTCTTGTTACACTACAACTGTTGGGTAATGGTTTGTTTAATGTTCTCTTTCATCTTTCTTTCACTTCCTGCCTTCACATCATTGATAACATGACCCATTAAAGTCCAGTTGGATTATATCTGTGGAGCTGGCGATTGGCCCCGAGGAAGGGATCAGTTACCTTACAGACAAAGGATCAAATGTAAGTAACTTATTATTTAGTATATATATACCGGTGTTAGCTAACCTGTGACACTCCAGGTGTTGTGAAACTACAAGTCCCAGCATGCTTTGCCAATATATAGCAGCTTAGTGCTGGAAGGGTATGCTGGGACTTTCACAACACCTGGACCGTCACAGGTTAACCAACACTGATATATACACTATATAGATACAGATTCCCCCCCCCCCCCCATTTCTTCCTCCTCCTGGGTTCTCCTGTGTGGTAAATGCTTCTCTCATAATATAAGTAAACAGAACGATCTAATCATCTCTTATGAGAGACACATTTATAGAGCGTTCCTACAAGCACCTTTTACATTGTATCCCACTGCAATTTGTTATTATAAAGAATTAATCACCCTTTCCTAAAGTTTCAATTGTGGGACGTTGTTAGAAGATGGGTACAGAGGAAAAATAAGCTGTAACCCGCTGCAACCAATGTGATATTTGTTTCCATGTTATAAACTGTCCTAGAATAGAGTTTGGTTCTGAGAGGGCTGTAGTACCTCTGTGCACCAGTTACCTGTGAAGTGTATGGACGTCATACAACTAGCTGACCTGGTTATATTGTACAAATACTCTGCTCTTTAAATATCTTGTAAACGTCTTATATACTCATCTGACAAGTCACAATAATAATTCTTTTTACATTGTTGTTCCCTTCAGCCGACCCATCTAGCAGACTTTACTCAGGTGCAGACGATACAGTATTCCAGCAGCGAAGAGAAGGACCGGAAGGGCATTTTGCAGCTGAAAATCGCAGGAGCTCCGGAGGTAAATACTGTGCTCTGGTCTCTGGTTATCCTCCTATAGACCTATTATTCACCCCTGCCGTCTGCTGCTCTTTAAATAAATGCCTGCAGTACGTTACTAGGGGCAGTTGAGGGAACTCCCCTCCCTCTTCTTTCCTGACAATATCTGCGTGTAATCTCACCCCGAACCTCATGTCCTGATCTCCATATTATATTGTGGCTCTCTATAGTGACATCATGCTGCATATTAGAGGACACGTTATACATAGGGTGAAAGAACTGTGTGTTTTTGTATTGTGGAATAAATAATGTATCTGTGTTAGTATAGAGGAGGACAGTCTTCCTGTTACAGTTTTATCATAATGTCACTTCCCAGTCCGCATTCCCCATCCAACTGGATTCTGCCATGAGAGATGTAGAATTGGCTGTGCCCAAATAATCATGGCAGCTCACTGACAGAGATCTACATTAATTCCTCGCACACGTATAGTGTATATGGGGAGCACCATCCTGGTTGGGGTTGTTAAGGGCTAATCACACCCTCTGTGCTCTGCCGTGCCTCCCCCTCTATCATTGGGGCACAAGATTTATCAAGAAGGGGTTGTCCAAAGCGGAGAGTCCCTTTAAATAGACATGAATACATGGCCATTCCTCTTTATATAAATGTAAATGTTATTTAAACAAAGTTCTCAGTAAACCCACAGGAGTTAATCTGGAGTGATGAGCTCTTTGGTGCGTGTAACGTGATTGTATGTGTTACACATTGATGTCAGGATGCAGCTGTATTGTGAGGCATCGGCGAAACTAATAATAGCCCCTTTGTTGCTGTGTCGTCCTCCTCTCAGCCCCTCACTGTGACAGCCCCGTCTCTTACCATCGCAGAGAACATGGCGGACTTGATAGATGGGTACTGTCGTCTTGTCAGCGGAGCCTCGGAATCCTTCATTATCAGACCACAAAAAGGTAAATTGATTTCTGTGCTGCAGTTCCGTCCGTCTGCGGAGATCCGAGCCGTTCTCAGGAGCAAGGACGCAGCAGCTCATTCCCAAATCAAAGCACTCGCTGTGTTCCTGAATATATCTTCTGCTGTACCGTGACCTTCAAAGAGCTGCAGCTCCGACTGAGAGGAGTCAGAGGGGAGAACGGCCCTAATAATAGGCGGCTGAGCCAGGATCATCCTGTTCGGTGTCATTTTCTGCCTAGATCCTGCTGATTTAGATAGCGGTTGAGAAGTAACCAGTGCTTGACTCCATCAAGGACATAAAACTGAATTGAAAGGCTCACGAACCTCTGATTTGGTCTTCTCCTGCACGTTCTCTTAAATTTGTTATTAAACTCTTCTCCAGGGGCTCCTCAGAGGTGATTTAATGTGTTAGTGTCTATGTCCCTGTCTTATTGCTGCAATCTAAATATAGGTTTGTAGGTTATGGAATATATGGAAAGCCGAATGCTTCATGCAGATTGAATATTAAATATTATTATCTGTTACCATTATCTGTTAATACAGGATCACCAAAATCATTTAAAAAAATAACCCAGTAACTTTTTGGCGTTTAACACAGAGCAAAGTTCTGCTCTTTCTGTTTCTGTATGCGTGTTTGAGGCCAACTTTAAATCTAGTGATGTATTAGTTTTCTGGGGTTTTACATGTGATAACTAGTTATTGCTGTCAGATACCCCAAGCACACACTTTTATTAAATCTATAGTTACCTGAAGCAGACTCTCACTTCAGAGTATGGTCTTAAACATTAGGATACATCTCCATATTATTTACTTTAACTTGCAGTTGTATTACGGGGATCAGCGGAAATCAAACCTACAGTTTTCAAATGTAAATTGAATTTGAAATCAATGTTTTTCTTTATTGGGAAAATATATGCCAAAGTTTACCATACAAACATAGAGCTGCGTCTTCAGAGCTTAATCGCTGCCATGTAACAAGGGAGCGACTTCACCCCGTCGGCCAATCACCATGTGAGTTGTTGAGCGCTGGTGGAATGCGAGCGCTTTGTAGAGATCTCCCTCGTTCAGCAGTGTGACGCTGGCCTTCATGTATGTGGCACAGCAGTGATGTAGATTCTCTGCATAAGAAAAGATATTGACCAGCATGTCATGTAGGCAGTCATTATCTGACCCAGGCTCTGCTGGGATTCTGATGCACAGGAAATAGTGGGAACCATTAGCAATAAAAAAAAAATATTTTTATTGGATTGGTTGGCAATGCCTGTAACTCTGAGAGACTTCTTTTTTTAACCCGCCCCATCCTGTCAGATGTTTCACAGCTGCAGGAATGTCTCTATATTGGTTTATTTGGTCAGTTGTACTAGCAGATTTTCTGTTCGTGTTATTAGTGTATCCTGGAGGAATCGGGGACAGTGACACGATTGGGAGAAGGCTCCCCAAGAACCGTACCCACCTTAAGTCTACGGAGAGGTTTAGTAATTACGAGCTCCGTTGTAGATGGAAAGCAGAGAACGTTGTATATTCTGTCGCTGTCTTTCCTCTAGTTTCATCCTCCGCTCCAGGTTTTCCTCCCGTCAGTCCTGCCGTCTGGTTGGAAAACTAAATTAAGATGTAAATGCGTTCACTGCGTTTTTGGATCACCTTCTGTCCCTGACAATCGCCGCCCGTCAGACAGCTCAGCGCTGGCAGAGTATTGTGTGTAGACGTTTACGCCTGTCAGTGCCATGTTGGCTCTTTATTATGAAACCACCCGATTGCTGTTCTTCATAGAGGTGGCTGATTAATTCATTGCAGACTACAGGCAGCTATTGTGCGTGGGTCGGGGGCTTCTAACCTGAGACCTCTGCTGGTATCTGTTCCTCTTCCCTGCTGTAGGGGGAGATTAGGCTCTCCCAGGGTTATTTGAGGCCTCATTAGATTTTAGTTTTGGGGGGGGGGGGAGTTGGGAGTAACATGTGGACCCTTTCCGTTGCTGCAGTCTCTGAAAGTGTGTGGACCACTGTAACACTGGGTGCTTGGTGACCTTACAGCAGGGAGTGATCTGGTTTATATTTCTAATAAAGGCTGAGTATTGTTTATATAGTGACTCTGATTCCCCCTCTCCCTGTTACATGCGGAGCAGTGATTGTTATAGAACATTAATTACAGCCATATTATAGATGATTTATCTCCGCTCTCTGCTGCTTACACTTTTAATTGAGCTGCCCCCATATTGCTAAAGGAGTAATAAATAAGTCTTTATGTACATATAATATTAAATGGTAGAAATAAATGGACTCATTAGCCTTTGATTGTGGGATCCCTCGACGTTCACTTATAAATCAGTTTACACATGAAGAGTTTATTAAGAAATTCGGGAGAAGCTGCAGGAGGAGACTGTGCATCTGCTACAGTTAGTGTCCTATCCTTCATCACGTGGAGTACAGGTTACAATGTATCTTATCTGCACATCTGCAGTTACACTAACAATTCATGGAATGAGGATTAAAGCTACAAACAGCATTTTTAATCATGACCATAACAGCAAAGGATTAGTCTTCAAATTGTTCATCTGCTTTTTTTTTATTTCTTTTTAACATTTAGACTTTTATCCTGAACCACCGATCATTGTATCTCCAGTTGTTTTTGGTGTTTTGAATGTGTAAATGTTTTTGTAATATTAGTAGCGGCGTTTGTACCCCATCTCTGTGAATACTGCTTTACGGAACAGATGCACCAGTATCCTGGGGTGATTTCGGGGGGTGTTTTTAGCCTATGATCACTGGTAATAGGCTTCCTCTGGGACACGTAACGTGATACAATGTAACGTGGTGAACAGCTGCCGTTCCTTATTATTCCCAGCAGCGCTTCATCCTCTCTCCTGAAGTGTTACATTGTGTCATATTATTTTATACCGATAAGAATCAGGAAGTAGATGGTGAAAATGTAACACACATGCCGGGATCTGACCATCTAGACCCCCAGTTATTGTACAGTATCTACAGCCGGGTTGTTCATTAATAACCTTTGTTTATACAGGAGGGATACAGAACTGGTGACATAGTGTTGTTCTGTATAATGTTTCACTGATTACACTGTGTAGCAGGTGGCTCTTGTTTTAGTGGGATTTCTGTCCCCCCTTCCTCTGCAGACCCTCTCTCTCTGTATTGATCCAGCAGGACCATCTTAGAAGCTCTTAATTTGACACGGGGTTCAAATTGCACAAAGTGGTTTCCACATCTTTATAGATGTTTGTAGTAATGCTCCTCAGGGGTATTCACTTACTGTTCAGCTGAAATAGTCTGCGAGCGCAAGCAGTCAATGATCGCTCCATATATAGATGTATTATGAGCGTGAGACCCCCAATCTTGGCTGATGCTGATCATTTAACATTCAATGAGCTCTGTAGGGACCGTTAGTTAGAAAACCTCTTACTCCCTGATTAGTATCCCTAAACTTCCATATTATAGATCACTCGTTAAAAAAGCTGATTTCTATAAAATGATCCATCTGTATTTAAATATAGAACAGTTTCGGTGCCATCACATCGTTTGCTGTGTTGGATCTTTACATCTGCTGCGCTATTAGTGCACATTTTGTCTGATGAGACTGATTTGGACCCTGAGACTTCTTACAGTTTCCTCGTAGTGATACACGTTCCACACACGTAAATATTCCATTAGTCGATGTAGATCAAACTGCCCCCAACGGCCCAGCAAATTCGGGTCAGAGTGATCGGCTGCCCTGAATAAGTCCCAGTATAATACCGATCGGACAGATCTCGGTTCACTCAATGGGTGACGGGAAACGATAAATTATGATTTGTTTGTTCGCCCTGTCCACCGATTCACCTGATACTGATGGAGGTTGTATCTTTTGGGTTTAATGGTACCACATTAATGCCTGCTGGGCGCACCAGATGGTACCACAATATCATTGTACCCTCCTCTTATGTTTCCATGGTAACTATGTGGCGCTTCATCTGTATGTGACCGTTTGACTGTCCACCCGTCGTTCCTTGTCACAGTGACCGTGGCCTCTTGTATACAAGTTATCCTGCTAATGCTGCGTTTCTATACAGTGCTAAACGTCATCACTACATTGAGTCCTCCGAGTTGGACACATGGAAGGAGAAACATGTGAGGATTTAAATGTTATCAGTCAGGTCACATTAATCTGAGCTCTGTTTGCTGGGTTATAATTGGGTTTCAGGGGGTGATATTTTATGCATCTCTGTCAATAAAACCTTTCCTGGTATTACAATAGTACATTCGCTCCCGTTCTCTATCTGTGCAGTCCCAGAACTCCATTTAGCAGTAATTAGAATGGCACTTACTGATGAAGGTTTGTCTATCCATGGTTTTCTGGTTACCCAGTCCAGATGAACCGATATGCAGTGCACTAGGAGGCAGGAGGCACTTGGTGCCTCAGTGATGTCACTCGGTCCTGCTGCATATCGGTTTAAGCCTCCGGTATAAAGTCATCCAGTCACTTTATAACCTGAGCTCACGGAGATTATACGTAGTCCATCTTGTTATATATGAGAAGTTTCCCTGAACTACAGATGGTTTAGTTATTCCCAGACACATTTACCCCATTAGTAACATCGATTAGTTCCTGAGATTTGTAGAAAGCCAGTTAATATGTAACTCGATCCCAACACTGCATCCAGTCCGGCACAATAGAACTTCCTGTTTTATGTGCCAAAAAGTTACCGTCACCTGTTTGTTCTGCTTCGTATGACTCTGTGTCACCATAGCAGTGATACTCGTGTTACTGCGTTATAGTGAGGAATACGGGCTGTGATCACCACTAACTGTTACAGCTCCGGTTTCCTAATGTAACGGTGGTCATTTAGTTACATAATCATAGCAGAGACTGCTGAGTGGAGCGAACGGAGGGTCCCGGAAGTGAGGATGAGGAAGGAGAGGTTTCCCGTCATTTCTGTGTGTATAACCTGTTGATACTACCCTCTGTAGTAATCTGTTTATCTGTTAATACTGGTCCTTCTTTTCCACCTCTCTTGATGGACCCATCACTTGCAGACCATGGAAAGGGCCGTTCTGTGGCCTGAACGAATATTCCGCCTAGTTGGTCATTGAGTCTTGTTTATGGTCCATCCTGCAGAATGGCTCCATCCGCTGTCTGCAGGCGACAGCCGCAGTTAGTTTTGTGCATATATCGTGTTGTAAAATGATGATTACATGTTCCTCTCTCTTTCTACACAGAAGGTGAACGAGCTCTGCCATCTATACCAAAGTAAGTGTCGTTTCTTTTGAATGCCCTTCTGTCACAATATAGCAATTATGTTTATAAGCAAATAGAAAATATACACAATTGTAACAAGCAGCAAACCGAACACTAATAGCGTGCTTATATTGGCCTGGAATAGAACGTTACCCCACAGTCTTACCTTAAATATCTCCAGTTATGACAAGTTCCTGAAACTGTTATATATGTTTTAATGTTTGTTGGGTCTTTAACTCTTTTTTTTTTTTATTTTATTTTTATTTTTTTTTAGTTGCTTTGGCTTTTTTGTTTTTTTGTTTTCTGTTTTGTTTTGTTTTGTGTGAGTTGTGAGGATGGTTGAGGTCAGTCCTGTGCTAAGGCTTCTGGTTTCCATACTGCAGCTTAGTGTTCAGTAAAGGGGGGGAAGTAGGAGCTGGACAGTGACACACACACGCACACACACTCTCACACATACACACGCAGCCTTCCTCTGTCCTCTGCTGGACGTATACCTCATATATTTATCTCTGCATCTCACCACAAGTCTGGATTCCGAATACTTGTATCTGGTACTATCAGTGTGAGACTGGGGGGACTCTGTTATATAATAATGTAATGGATTCTACCTGGATACAAATGCAGCATTCTGTGTTGTGGCTGTAACGTGAAGCACAGCTGTGATACCAGTAATATCTGTGCACCGTCTTCCCTTACAAGTCAGTCCAGCAGGAGGAGTTCTCGTGTTTCTTCCCTCGGCTCTCCCTAGACCCCCCTCCCCCTGTCTTGGTGTGGAATGGTTCAGTCCTGCTAATTACAGAAGGTAGCCTGTGAGAATGAATACAGAGTCTCTGTTACCATGAAGAATGTGCACCATTCACAGATTCAACCCTCTGTCTTACAGGCTGGCCAACAACGAGAAGCACGGCGTCAGACCTCACGCCGTCTCCGTCTCAGGTAAGGGATGCGCGGCCGGAGCTCACTGTCTGTCTGTGTCTTACCTACAGGTCACTGGTTGTACAGTGTTTGTCACAAGCCAGGTGACTGTCCTCAGTCCCCCAACCAGTCTGTCTGGATGATACTACAGCTCTTTCACACTTGTGTGTTTAGGATCCCCACGGTGTACTGGAGTAACTAGCAGACACTTGAAATAGAATTACAAGAAGCGTTGCTACAAAAGCATGTATTATTCTGGTGTGTTGTGACTTTACTGGTAATCTTTGTTCCGTTTTTAGCATCTCAAAATTTTTTTGCATTATCAGGAGTTATATATAAGTTTATCTGTCTGTTCCCTATATAAAGAGCCACTCTTGCATAAAATGCTGTTTTTTGCTGTATAAGAGAATGCTTATTGTTGGCACTCACAACCATAAAGGTCTTTCCGAGGTTCTTGTGGAAGTGGTCAGGAGCGTTTCTTACTGATTACACCGGTCCTCCAGTCTGTGACTCTATTAAAAGATACTGCAGCGAGCTCTTCAGGGTGTAAAATGATGGATAACAGAAGATAATAGCTTCCATATCGCTACTTGTTGAAATACGTGACTGCAATTCCTTATATCTGTCTTCTGTTCCAGTTCCTGGTCCTTCTAGGACGTGCAGATTAAAGCCTCATTACTTTGAATTATCTGCTATTTTCTAACGACCTTGAGGTGCACATAATTATTGAAGCTTGCAGGGTTATTCTTCTGCTCCCGGTCAGTAAGTCGACGTCTCCTGTCTCCGTCATGCTTCTTGATATAGAGACGCTGGTCCCAGGGATTTATAGATTGCTACAGGTCGGCTTTATGAATTGTAACCCAAGTTTGTAGATCCATGCTGGAGAAATCCAGGTGATGCTGTGTATTCCTGTCTGTCACTCATTCATAGCCTATGCTGGGCTGGGTTAGGTGTGTACAGTGGAGGCAGACATTTTGTGGGCTGGACTTGGAGAACCCAACTTTATTGTCATTGCATGGAATACACAGTGCCTCATATCCCAGTGTTACTGGCTATATCTTGATATTGTTTGTGATGGCACTGGGGTCATGAGTTCGATTCTCGACCATGGCCTTATCTGTGTGGAGCTTGTATGTTCTCTGTGGGTTTCCTCCAGGTGCTCTGGTTTCCTCCCATACTCCAAAAACATACTGGTAGGTTAATTGGCTGCTATCAAATTGATCCTAGTCTCTCTGTCTGTGTGTGTATGTTAGGGAATTTAGATTGTAAGCTCCAATGAGGCAGGGACTGAGGTGAGTGAGTTCTCTGTACAGCGCTGGGGAATAAGTGGCGCTGTATAAAATAGCTGATGATGATTATTGTCACCAGAGCTGTACAGCGCTGTGAGAACCGACTCCACTTGTCATTTGTGTATGTTGTAAGTGATGGTCTATATCACCTTATTGTAAACTGTCCCACATCTCTGGTACTGATCCAAGTGTATAACTGTGGTGTGAAGGAATCTGATTTGTTACACAGCGGCTCGGAGATATTAATGCTTATAATTTGGGTTAATAATTACGGTTACTAATCGCCTGCTATATACAAAAATTAAAAAGTTCATACGTGAAGCATTGGGGCAAAATCCGCTGTTCAGTGTCACCCTGAATTTTTACTGCGGCTTTGGTAAAAAGGAAAAGTGTGCTGGAGTATTCCCTCCCTGTCAATCATAAACTGCAAATTGCATAGCCCACATCTCTTAGTGTCTCAAAAGATGAGGTTAAAGCCTATAGTGTCAGTTCTACTTACTGTGACATCACAGGCTCCGCCGCTGCATAAAAACCCACCAATCGACAGTCTGTGTGGAGCACTTGTTGCCTTTGAGATTGTATCACTGAGTCGAAAATGAAAACTATGAGCTCAGCCTCCCCCCTTCCCCCCAAGGCCGATTATATAAATATGTGCACTGGCCCTTTAAACTTTTAACACATTAATATACAGGAGTTGCTATATTATATGAAGTCCAATTGTGGGTTTAGAGTGTATTTTATGTTCTAGAGATGTATCATACAGGTATTGGGTGTATGTGGTTCACATTGTCTTTGACTTAATAAAACATCTTTACTGAGCTCCATTGTGGAACTATGTTGTACTTGTAATCCCACGTTCTGTATTAATATAAAATAACTACCTTTACAACATTTAATAAGGTATATGGTCTGGTACAGGTATCTGTGTATCAATGTGAGAGCGGTGGGGGCTTTATCAGTGTTTGACACTTATTTTGTTATACAGAGGCCATCTCCTGTCATTAAAGGAAGCCTGGCATCAGTATTTAGAGTGCAAGCTTTTGGGCTCATGTTATAATGCCATGTTTGTATTGCTTACTCTGTACGGCGTTGCAGAAGATGTTGGCGTTTTATAAATAAGTGTGGTGACAGAGTATACGGACTGGTAGTGACTTTGTGTTTATTTGTCTTGTTGTTTTTTTTAATTATGTTTATTTTTACATTTTTATACTTTGATGATAATACAAAAAACCTGCATAAAGCAAACCAGTATTAATGATATAATACAATTGAAAAAAAAATACCTGATGAGCATTAAGATTTTTTTGTGATCTGTTGTGACAACAATACAGATCACCAGTTCAGCAACTTTCAATAATACAAATTATCTACAATATCTGCACCGACTTTATATGATGCCCCCGTGTGCTGTGGACCCCGCTGGCAGCGTAATGGTTAATTCAGCGTGTCCAAGCCGGGTCCTCCGCGCTGTGCCCATCCAGGCTGGGGGGGGGGGCGTGTAACTCTGCAGCTGTCACTCTCTCCCCTCTGGTGTAAACATCAGCCGGGAGATCTGTGTTTTCCATGAATCATGACAAATTCATAATCATGATGATGTCACAGACTGCTGCAGAGAGATAGCCTTCTGCTCAAACGTCGGATGTCTTAGTGGGAGTGGATGGTGGTTTATGTAATAGTGTAAAGGGGAAGTTATGTGTGAGATATTACAGTCATTTGCTTTCTGTCCTGTCTGTCTCTGGCTTTCTGTCCTGTCTGTCTGTCTGTCTCTGGCTTTCTGTCCTGTCTGTCGGGCAGGCGGCCTGTCTCTGGCTCTTTCTGTGAAGTATAGAGGGGATTTTCATGTCCATGTCTAGTGTCTGGGGGCCACCTAATCGACTATGAGAATTTAATTGCAATGTTCGGGGCAATGTTTTGCTCTTGGGCTGAATGTTTGACTCCTTTTAGAAGTGTGAGCCGTGTAACTTGTGTCTTACATCTATAGTGCTCTCGTTGTACAATAATGTGCTAATAACGTGATCATAAAGGTCGGCTTGTCACAGGAACAGAGACCTTCATTATAAATTAGGGATCAAGGTCCCTATTCTCCAGTTTAAGCCCTGCCCATTCCACTATCATAATCAGGTTGTTACAAGCAATAAATGATTTACATTAGTTTCCCACCATGTATAACCCTTTGTACTAAGCTGTGAATGGATCTCAGGCCAAGTACAAAGTCGTTAGTGAGTGTGTACAAGGTACAGTGACCTCTCTGTCTGGGAACGGCAGCTCTGTCAATGAGATCCTTGTCTGCATTAATGAATGCTCACCGGGAGGAAAGTTGTTCCTGGGTTTTTACGCCGAGTTAGATGAATGCAGAGCGGATGTGGTGTAGAATCACATAAATGTGGTAGTGTAACGCTGCAGGCTGTAATCTCCATATAATGTATCTGACATTATGTCATTGGTCACTGAACTGCCCTCAGAATACAGTAACTGTAACGCTTGTTTGTCTTAGATCGTACTGTTTCCTTATGAGATTGATACATTTTACTAGAAATGAAAATGAGTTTCTATATTAGCTCTGTAGAATATTACGACCAACCAAGCTGCTACATTGAAAATCAGGGATTTGCAGTATTATATGATCAGTGCTAGCATCATCGGCATATAAATGTAATCAGGCTGATAATATTGCTTGTGTTGTGTACAGTGTATTGATGCACAATATATAAAATTTCTATAAAGAAATTCATGAATTCAATACACAATCCTATAGGAAAACGATACCATCTCCCAAGGTGACAAATATATATATATATATATATATAATATTTCCATATGGTAGATTATTAATACATTATTAATTGGTCGCAACATACATAGTTTTTAGTATTTATTATTTTGTGGGTTTTTTGTAAGTTTTTGTGTAATTTTGTTGGCCTACAGAAGTAGATAGGATGGGATCCAAAATAATTAGGTGTTCAAGTAAAAGTGAGATTATAGGGGTGCAATAAAAATATATGTTGAATATACACAGTTCCCCTTTCCATATATCAACGAGATTATCTGTGTAATGGGCGGGCCAAATATATTGATACTCAAAATCGTCCCATATACAGTTTGGCATAAGTAAGGGCGAAATTTGTGCCCATGGCCGTTCCTTAGACCTGCTAGTAAAATATGTGTAGAAAGTGATTGTGCAGCGTCTTAATATGAACAAATTTACTGTTCATTTTCTCTCTGAAATCCACCGTCATGAATGAGATATTGTGATGTTGCTTGTATTCCTGAGATATGGGGTATATTTCTTTATAAAGACTATCAGATCTATTTCTGCTGTCACTTGGAACGTTCAACATCACTGGAATGTAGAGATGTGGTATCATTATTGTGTGATCTTAGAAAGACAATGCAACAAATGGTGATAAATTCGAGGTGACTGATCCAGTTCCAGATATAGAACCTCATCATCATCATCATCATCATTTATTTATATAGCGCCACTAATTCCGCAGCGCTGTACAGAGAACTCATTCACATCAGTCCCTGCCCCAATGGAGCTTACAGTCTAAATTCCCTAATATATGCACACACTCGCACACAGACTCAGACACAGACAGACAAAGAGGGAGACAGACAGACAGACAGACTAGGGTCAATTTTTGATAGCAGCAAATTAACCTACGAGTATGTTTTTGGAGTGTGGGAAGAAACCGGAGCACATGGAGGAAACCCACGCAAACACAGGGAGAACATACAAACTCCACACAGATAAGGCCTTGGTCGGGAATTGAACTCATGACCCCAGTGCTGTGAGGCAGAAGTGCTAACCACTAGGCCACTGTGCCTCCAGGAGGATTAAGGACGTGAACTGGATACAATTTTACTATATCTACTACCATCATATTGGACACATTATGACCTGTGGGGAATGCATTATAAACATATATTTATGTCGTACTAATACATTTAATCCACTTTTGTAAGTGAGGGCTGTGAGATCATCAGAGGTGATACAATGATGGAGGACTGTAACAACATATTCTGCAGAGTGTTCCACACTTCCAGAAAGGACTCTCTGGACGCTGCTAATGCAGAACAGTAATCAGCATTTGTTAACTATTTATTATTTTCACATGTATAAATATTATCCTTTATATAGCGCTGATCATATTGCGCAGAATAAGTCTCTTACATAATTGTAAAGTAAGCATTTATATTGTATACTATATTGCTGTATATAGAGAATGTTCACATCTGTTTTGAAACTACAGTAGTTGTGGCGTTGCTGTATCTATGAAAATCATCACTAATGACTGTAATACATTTTTCTGATAGCGGTGAAGATACACAAGGCTTTATGCTGCCATCTTGTGGTAGGCAAGGGCTATTGCATTGCCAGGTATGCATTCCAAGGCATATTGAATCCAGCAACGTAGGCGTATTATTGTAAGACTGGAAACTTCCAGGATCTCCTTGCATGTGGTGGGCGGGGCTAGTGTGAGTGACAGCTGTGAAATTATATAAAAAACTAAAAAAATTATTATTTGTACCTTCCCCCACATGCCTGTGAGTCTAGTTCAGAGTCCCCTCGGATCTCTCCCTACACTGCACAGTTATTGTCACAGTGCTGTGTGTGGACTTTAGATGGAAGGCCCTGCTGACCACTGATGTGCACTATGTAAGATGCATTCCAACCTCGTGAGTAATCCTCTAGCCGCAGGCCGTTCATTGTTACTTCTATTCTGGTTTCAGGAAACCCCTTGTCCTTGCTGAACGTGCTCCTTTCCCGGAAAGTTATCAGAGGCTTTGAGAAGGCCACTGGCAAATTAAACAAACAGACCGTTTAGAAAAAATGTGACCCCCGTTTAATGCAATGGTGAACCCCAAGATCCCCCCCCCCCCCCCATCACCCCTTCTATTATAAGTCACAAGAGTTAACAGTAGTTGAGAAGTGAACAGTTTATCTGTGTGCTTAGGTCAGATAAGCGGTAACCACAGCTTGCGCTTTTAGAGCGTGTCCCAGCGTCTGGCCAGAACCCAGCGTTTACATTACCTGCACAGATGGGACAGGAGGAATTGCTGTTTTTGTACAAAATTCTCTGCCTTTTAGCAAACGTCATGTGCATCTGTTAAGCTTGTCACATTAATAGTTCTGTTCTTCTGCTCTCAAATGATTGATGGCCTCTAGATGGCTTTAATTCCCCCCTGACCACCTCCTAAATATATCTCTTTATCTTTCTGATTTCTGTGCTTTTCAGTCATGTTATTAGTTGTTTATTCCTGCCGCCCTTGGATATGACATAGCTTTGCTGTACTATCTGCATTGGATACAAGTGTAACCAGAAACCAGCTGTGTGACAATAGATATATATATATTTGTGCTGTCACGCGATCACCTTTGTTGGATACTTCCATTGTTTCGTTAACGCTGTGTCCCTCGTCTCTCTCCTCTTCTGTCTTACTAGTGTGTACAGATACTTCACCCCCTCCGTCTAGAGCTCACAGAGCCAAGTGTTTTCTGCCATTCATCCTCTGTTCCCATGACTCTCCACCGAAGGGTACTGCACGGCCTCTAACGTCTGTCCACTAACACCCTGCTGTCCACCAGCTAACCCACAGTGATAAACACCCAGCGCTATTTCTGCATGCATGGTGTGGGATACAATGTATCTGGGCATTATCTTGTCTACGCTTTAAGAAGGATTTATATTAATACAGCTGAAATGTGTCAAGTGTGGAATTCTAGGTCTGTGCTGTAGGAAAACAAAAAGCTTTAACAATTAGCTGTGGTGCATCGGGAAGGGTAATATACATTGTATACTGTGTTACACAGCAGTAGAGCGAAAATACATGCATGGTGATCTACATTGTTACAGCTCATGTCCTACTTTATGTCTTTGGTGTATTTATTTTATACAGACAGTCACTTATAGATGGGCAATGTGCAGGATTTGTGTTACAGTAATTATCATCCTGTATTAATGCCGGAGGCAGATCTGGAGGCATCCTCTGCACTGTGTATCGGGTAATAAATGTTTTAGTATCGCATACAATCGCCCATCAGTGTCAGGACTTTAATTTTCTGTCTACAGGTTGTCAGAGCGTTTCCAGTGCTCTATTATTTTGCAGATTTCTCGTTCTGCATTGTTGTGGTGTTGAGACAGAGATGATACATTCAGTAATGCTGCAGATACACTGTTAGGATGTCACACATGTACTTTATTCAGTCTATCACGTCATCCACACATGAAAGCAGCAGGTTTTTTGGGCTGAGCCGTGGTTCAACTGACAAAGAACTGTGGTCATTAGGGAGGCACGAGGCAAGAAGTACCTCGGTGATGTCATTAATTACTAGTGAACTGACCGGTAATTAAGACCTGATCATCTGATACCCCCCCATAGGTTTAAGCTACAAGAAATCCGTCTCCCAGAGTCGGAGCCGTTCAGCTTCTGCTGCTAATGGTCCCTTCTCCTTATACTTTATTTATATCCTATATATTGGGCACATAGGAGCCCTTTGTCCACATTGACTTATGATTTATGACTCTTTTGTACAAGTCATTTGTGTTTGAAGATCTGACTCGTTACAGACAATTTGTTAATTGCCGTTTAGTATTTCATTGTGGAGCTGTCATTTATTCTCAGGTCATTAATGCCATTTTACTAGCTTTTAGCGCAGCAGCTGTTCCTGAGCTCACTCCACTGTTATTTGTCTGGGGGGAGTGGGGTTTGTTGCAGCGTATAACCTTACCAGTAGCTGTGCAGGGGCTGCTTGTAGGTCTTTGTCAGGGGAGATAATAAAATAATAATCACCAGCTGTGCAGTAAATACACAGACCGTAGAGTCACATACTCCTATAAGAGTTCTAGCGTGTGTTCTGAAGTGTAGGAGGTAGGTTCTTGTCTGCGCTCGTATACAGAGGTCACCTACCTACAGTGGTTGTATCGTGTTGTGTCCTGAGCCAATGTCGTTCGCTATGAATCTGTGACATCACTGTGGACTCTGCATGGCAGCAATATTCTGGGTCGAAAAAATACTTGAATACAGCTGTGACATCACTGATGACGCAGTCAATCGCTGTAACATCGCTGATGACGCAAGCAGTCACTGTGACATCGCTGATGACGCAACCAATCGCTGATAATTGTTTCCTTGTGATGTCATAGGCTATGCTATCAGTGATGTCACAGGTATGGGCTCTGCCGTCTTACCAATGTCTGCCACCACTGTTTGTAACTGACTGTAATACCATGATACAAAGGTTATGTAACCAATCAGATATTTTCTCTAATTAGTTTTGTGCATTTGCCAAATAAAAGCAAATGTCTTATTGGTTGCTGTGGGATACTACACACGTGTGCTGCATGTAACTCTTAGGACTTGGTTCTATGACCCCGTGCTGCCACACGTCTCCAGGTAGACGGCGCTTACATCTGATTGGCAGTATCGGCGCTGTGACTGTGCGTTATAGATTTTTGGCCAAGTATCTGGAAGCAATAATGTAGCCGTCTGTAAAGGAGAAAAAAAAATTGGGTTTAAAAATAAAACATGGTGCCATAAAGCGTTGCCCTGTGCCTCTCTCTGCCCTGTGCCTCTCTCTGCCCTGTGCCTCTCTCTGCCCCGTGCCTCTCTCTGCCCCGTGCCTCTCTCTGCCCCCCTCTCACACCACGCTGTGATATTCACACACACGTTATATGCTGATGTCTGCTCTCACATCGGACACAGAGGAAGGGGGTGATCTTGTATTCTGGGAGTTGTGTGATAGACCCGCGTGAGCGGAGGTGACCGTCACAGGTAACCGCTCACCTGGTGCCCGCCGTGTGGCATCCAGTCTCTAACCAGCAGGATGTTTTGCGTTTTTTTTTAAATGATTAACTGCCTTGATGCATTATATTATCTTCCATGCATTTCTCTTGGCTCACGCTGCTCTCTGCTCTTTCCTTGCATGCATCCTGGATCCGCAGAGGAGTTTAGTGGGGACGGTAATACCTGCGCTTTAATCATTTCTTCTGTTTGTCTCACTAATCAATTGTGTCTAATAAAATACATGTAATCCGTGATGTGTTTACTCTGCACTGTGCACTCCTATCAGCTGCCCACAGGCCTGGCACACATTGGCACTAACACAGGGGTCTGCTCCTGGTACACTATCCCTACGGCACAAGGCTGCTTTCCTATGACGAGTAATATGATCCTCTGCACCGCTAACAGTGTAGTAATAGTCTGCGTCTGGTCGGATCTCTGCCAGTGTCTGTGTCTAGTGTACAGGATGTAACACTGAGGTTTAGTTGCAGATTAGAACAGGGTTCTTTTTAGTTCGTGCTTGCTGGATACTTTACATGTGGTAGGTGACCACGCAGGTATGCCTGGCGTGTTAATGATGTCTGTGAAGCCAGCATTGATCACTAAGCCCTGTGAACATTATATACATGTTACCCTGACTCTCTCTGCAGCTCTGTTAGTAAAGTTTTTATAAAGAATGACCTTTATCCATCACAGGCTGCTTCCACATCATTAGGACAGAGCTTTAACAGTATCTGGTACAAGTCAAAAAGCTGAAATTGTACAGCTGTGAGATTAGTCGCCATGAGCCTGTGTATGAATCCAACAGTACACACAGCACAATACTGCATAGCAAGTCTTCCAACCTGTCAGTCACACTCTGCCTGCTCAGAAGTGCACCTCCCCCTGACATGACAGTTTTAGCAGTTAAAGAAAGCATCCTTTGAGAGTGAGATATAGAATGTCAAATAGTGACTTTCCTTGCTGTTTAACCCTAGGATTGTTTTTGCCATGCTCTGAACCTTTAGCATATAACAATATTAATTACCCCATCTCTTAGTTTTGCTGCATGTGTTTCCTCTGTAGAATGTCTTTTTTTTTTTTTTTTTTTTTTTTTTTTTTTTTTTTTAGTTTTTATTTTATAGAGCGATTAGTGTTTCAGTAAGCTAGTATTAGAAATTTTCATCCCGGGACTTACACTACTACAAATTTTAAACCGTTTTATCAAAAAGTTTGTAATAGTAAATGTATCGGAGCAGTTTTCACGCCATAGGCTGCTATTCTAAAAGAGCGATGATAAAGCCATTGATCGATCAATATTTAAGGCTAATCGGTGTCCTGATGGAATAATGATCTATAAATCTACAACTATCATGTCTGGGTGTTTCCCTGTTTGGTGTTTGTGGTGATTTACTGTCTATCGTTAGATTTCTTTTTAAAAAAAAATAAACCTGTTTTGGTCACTGACAAATGTGATGTTTTGTATTGTCAGAAACTGACGACTATGCAGAGATTATAGATGAAGAAGATACGTACACCATGCCTTCCAGTGAGTATCCCACCCGTGTGTGTCGTCTCATCCTAACATTATCTCTGTCACTGTCCGACCTATTGTGCAGGGTGGATAACTTGGTCGCTTCGATAAAGCCATTGGCTGAACGCAGAGCTCTTGTTGAGATCCGATTTTGTCCTGGAGCATAAAGGATAGTTCGGTTTGGCGCTCTACTAAAACGTCGCTCTATATCTTCATCTGCTCCACATATTGAAGAAAGCTGATTTTTGGGCTAAATCTGAGACTGTAGTTCCTTGTGTATTGAAAGGCAGCCCCTCCATTATATATAAGTTACGGGTAGAATATAGATAACACCAGTAATTAATACACTGGAATATATGTAGTCTATACATTCAATCTCCAAATAGCATACATATTTTAGCTAGTAGTTTGGGGGGTAGTTTGAAAGTTGATTATACAGTTATTTTTAGAATTATATAAGGAGCCGTTGGCAGAATCTAATCTCCATTTTACCAGTTTGCTCCCTCTTTATATCTTTATAAACACAGAATTGCAGCACTTGGAGGGGGGGGGGGGGTCTTGTAAAGTAAATAAGATTTGCAGCAAGGCTCTGGGAAAACCTGAAGGGGTTATGGGAGAAGAGAATACAGTAACGGCACTTCTCCTGAATAGTGAGCTCTGCGGCCAAGCTCGGTAAATCTTATAACGATAGTTTTTGTACAGTTATGACTTAATATTTCGGTTAGATAGATACAAAACAAACATAAAAACTAGGGGAAGTGTACGATATCATAAACCATAAACGTTAAAGGTTAATCTGTTGACGTTGGCCGAGCAGAACGTGATTTGTAATCCCCACCCAATGCTTGTTTTATGTAATGTGCATTTGTCATTTTGTAAAGGCAGCTTCTCTTTCTATCCCCTCTCTAAATGCCATTCAGAAAGCTATGGATTAGATGAAGGTAACGGGTCTGTGTGTCATCCTTTTGTGCCTGCTGTGTTTGAAGTGCCGCCTGAATTATTGTGGTTTTTTTTATTTTATTTTTTGCTATGTTGGTTTTTATGAAGTTTTTGTTTTTATATTTTTAGTTTGTATCAATTGACCATTCATTTTATAGGTTTTAATTCTGCTTTGAAAAGTTAAAGCTTTATTTGTAGATGTTTATATAACACATTAGGAGGAACAGCAAATTCAGACATAAGAATAAAATGGGAGAGACCAGTCGGTCATACGTCACAACAAACGAATAACTTCACCCGTTAATAAACCCTACATGACAATAGCACATAATCTGTTATTCTTTCATAGTTGAGCAGGACGGTCCGCAGCCACCGAGCTGCGTGTGACCAGGAATATAAGTATTTATGGGCCACGTTTAGGAATATTGAATCTGTATCCTTCATCTTTTATGCGATCAGATTTCCTTAAAAATAACATCCAGTAGTCACTAAATGTGAGATACTAATTCATCCAACAGGAAACTGTGTTTTAGCATGGACAAAATATATGTTAAGTCCCATTGTCAGAATTTGATTTTGGAAAGGATACATGATCTCGTTACGTTTCCCAGTAATAAGTCTGTTCTATAACCTGATTCTTTGGGTGTTTCTAGTAATCGTCTTGTATAAAACATTTAGGATTAGTGTTGGTCCTGATGACAATGCCAGATTTACTGTCTATGCCCATTTAAATACACATTAAGCTGGGTACACACTACAGAGAAGTAAACGATTAACGATATACCAACAACAGAATAAATTAAAAAAAATCCTGATCAGCATACCGATTGACGTGTACACACTATACACGATTATCATCAGATCTCTGCGCTTTATCTGTCAAAATTATCGGCTGCAAGGTAGTCCATAAGAGGCAAGTGACAGCTCAGGTCTTAATTCATTGAGAGATGTTCAGCGGCCGGCAATTGTATTGGGCAGCCTGTCTTGACACAGCACTGTGCCGAGTGCAGAACTGTAAACTGGCCGTAAATTCTGTGTGACAGCTTTATCTCCGGCAGCTGAAGTTTAACCCCAGGAACGGATGGACGCTGCTCTAATCTCCTCATGCTGCACTAATCTTATCCGTTCCAGCCAGCACACAGAGGGTTAAGACTACATTTGAAGGGGGAGAGAGGGGGGAGCAGCTCCTACCATCGATATCAGTCTCTTCTCTAAAGAAAAACAGCTGCAGACAGTTGACAGCGACCGTGGATCATGACAAGATCAGCAGCAGGCAGACTGAGACCTGTCACTCTGAGATACATTATTGGCCGATAGTCGGGTGAATTCATACACACTGCAGGATTGGAGGGTGATTGGTCGGCAAAAATTAAACAGTACGACCAACCAAACGACACGATGATCGGCACTTTGGGGCGACTTTAGATTATTGTGTAAGTATACACACTACACGATATCTGACCAAACAGTTGGATGTCGGCTGATTTGTCCAATTATTGGACGAAAAACCTGTAGTGTGTACCCAGCTTAAGTCAGCCCATGACTTAGTCTTTTATATTTGTGATGCTGCGATTGGAAGATCTTCCATCAAGCAGGTCTGTCCTACAGCGATCCTTCTGCAGAACCTTTATTACACCCTAGGGTTGGGGTTTTAAAAGCCACATTGTTCTGCCATAAGTATCCGTGATTACCCCATCAGTCACCAGGATTCCAGTCTCTTCCGGGGCCTTTATTGGACAGTGTGGGGTTGGGTATTATTGCCCCGTTGTGGTACAGGTGCATTATGTATAAATCACGTTTCTCATCCACCGGTAATAGTTATATAAACCTGGCTGTGATGTTATTCCTGTGATGTGCAATGATGTTGCTTGTGATCGATGCAGTGTAAACGCTAATTCCTCTGTTCTGGCGTGGTGTTCCTGCAGGGGAGGATATCACATCTGCTCCGTGTTGTGTGGTGTATATAATCACTGTGTGACCATGTTATGTCCGTCAGTCTGATGGTTCCACTGTTCTAAAATAGATTTCTATCTCAACAGCCGGCGACTACGAGATCCAAAGGGACCGGATCGAGCTGGGGCGATGTATTGGTGAGGGACAGTTTGGGGATGTACACCAGGGAGTTTACATGAGTCCGGTAAGTGTCCGCTTGGTGGTTAGATTTCACCTTCACTCTGCAGACATCTACCAATCACAAACACCGTGTGTGTGATGTCATTGTTTGTAAACGGAGCTCGGCCGTTTTGTCCATGGGCGTGGGATCACCATCTGCATTTAATAGCGCGCTTGGAACTTTCTATGGGTATGAAGTGTGTCTGTATTTCACACACAATGGGAAACACTGTGTTTTATTGTCTGTCTTTATGGCAGGCATGAAATAATGTTGTTTACACTTACAACATTATCCGGCCAACGTTAGATACACTGGTGCCTTTAAATCCTCTATTTATTATTTGTTTTCCTTTATTAGTATTGCACCATTCGTGTTACACAGCGCTGTATAGAGAATATTTGTTCACATCAGTCCTTGCCCCATTGGAGCTTACAATCTAAATTCCCTAACACACACACGTGCCAATTAACCGACCAGTATGTTTTTGGAGTGTGAGAGAAAACCGGAGCACCCGGAGGAAACCCACGCAAACACGGGGTGAACATACAAGCACCACACAGACAGGACCGTGGTCAGAATGGAAACCACAACCTCAGCGCTGTGCGGAAGCAATACTAACCACTGTGCCCTCGTTCTTTAAGAAGGGTTTATCTAAATGACTGTGTGATAAAAGCAGAAAAGCATTGTTGCAGATTATCTCCCCACTATCCTCTGGCCGAAGCTACAATATGTGTGCTTGTTGAATAATGCTAAATCTTCCGTCTCCTTTACATACCGGAGACACTGACCTCAGGCAGATAAATAATAAACGATGATATAAAAAGTCTGCCACAAATTTCAACTTATGATATTTGTAGGTAAAAATGTGTTTAATAATGACACAGATCCGCTGGGGGTAAACGCTGCGTTTATACAAATCTATATATTTACATATACTGCTACAATGCCGATGAATTCGCTGTGTGACCCCCAGTAATTGTGCTATAGGTTGTGTACTTATACTTTCCCCGGACGTTTGTCCTGTGGTACAGAGGCGACTTCTAGTATATGTAGGAGTTAGTCCTCTGTTCCACAGACTGCCGTCCACATGGGATGTTTCTAAGACTGTTTTATTTCCGCAGGAGAATCCGGCTTTGTCGGTCGCAATCAAAACGTGTAAGAACTGCACATCCGACAGTGTTCGGGAGAAGTTCTTACAAGAGGCCTGTAAGTGTCATGTTTACATCTGTGGTGTTGTCACTCACTGTCCTGATACAAACTCTTCCTTCTGCATCTAGAGAAGGTCGGGGTATATAATTCAGTTGTTTGTTCCTTAATGACTCTTAGAAAACACCTGCAATTAGTGGTTTTATGTTGAACTTGATGCGCTGTGTAACTTACATACAGCCCTGACTACAAGTCTTAGGGAGCTGGAATATGAAAGGACCGTTCGTAGAATTCACAGATATGTAACAAGACGTATTCAGAAGACTATTGGAGATATCCAATTCTTCATCTATAAAGCAGCATTGGGGGATTGGCCCAGTATTGCGGTATCTGTGTCCACAGAACGCATGAGATGCCAAAATATATTCCTATCCAACCATCATTATTGCATATGGCGGAAGATGGCCATGATCTGTCCGTGTGCGCCCATCTTCAGACCGCATTAATGGGCCGTGATTTAAGCCAGAAGCTCTCTAGGGCTAAACCCAGAAAGACGATAGGACGGATTGTCCGATTTAGCCATCTGCATGTGTGGCCGAGTTTATTGGTTGAACCTGTCGATGGTCAGTAGCGGGATCAGCCCGTGTGTCACCCACAGAAGTCAACTGAGAGGCGGGATCAGCCCGTGTGTCACCCACAGAAGTCAACTGAGAGGCGGGATCAGCCCGTGTGTCACCCACAGAAGTCTACTGAGAGACGGGATCAGCCTGTGTGTCACCCACAGACGTCAACTGAGAGGCGGGATCAGCCCGTGTGTCACCCATAGAAGTCTGCTGAGAGACCCGCGTCGTTCCATCATCTTACATCGTGCTGGTGTTGTAAATGTTACACGTGTGTGTGTCCATGTGACAGGCAGATGTGTCATGCTGTAGTCAATCCCAAATTTTGCATTTGGGACCAGAAAAAATAGTTGTGAAATAAGAGCAGGGGGGGGGGAGCCCAAACTTCCATGTAAGATAAAAGGTATGGGGGAGGAATTTGCAGTAATTTATATTATGTATGTTGTGTGTATTAGTAAATCTTCAGCATTACCACCTGAGGGGGGTGGAGGCCCAGGGAAATGTAAAAGTGTAGAAAGGTTTCGTTAGGACAAACTGTGTCTGTGTTTAGTATTCAAGTACAAAAACCTTCCTCCGTGAATTAGAATTCCTGTCTAACTGCTTCTGGAGGCTCCGTGTTGACACAAGATCTGCTTATCTCCTACATACCTGGGAAGGGCATTTTGCCTCCAGGTAGCTGCAGGAATGTGCTCAGAACTCTCCGGTCACATTGTAACAGCTGCTGATACGTTTGATTGGCCAGTGGCTGACAACAGGCAGTACCGCTCGTTAACATATTAATGAGATATAGATGAATTCCATCCTACGGCTTCTGAATCATCACAGTCCTGTTCAGTGAGCTGTCAGGATAGTTATATGTCCTCTTAAATACATTTATATATAAATATTTTATGCTTTCTATACAACGTGTCTCTCCTGCCCAGTTCTGGGGCGGAGGGGGTTGCACTGAGAGGAAGGCGTCACGCTGCAGGGTCTGATGGATGAACAGTTCTGTAATTAGGATGTGTAATTAGCGTGAGGTTACAGTGTGTCATTCCATTCCTCATCCTGTCTGCATTTCAGCACGTTTGCTAACTAGTCATTGATTTATTCCTGAAATGGTAATATCCAAAATTCATGTTTGTGCAAGAACGATATCTGCAATATCCCCCCTCCCCCACATAAACCATCACTTTCATACAGTTGATGTGACTCCCCCCGACCCGCCCTTGAAATCATTGGCTGTCGTAAGGGTCCTTTACGCTTGAAGACGGTATGTTGCTGCGTTCTCTGGCATATAGTCCTGTTCTGGGCATTTTACACAAAATACGGCGCATATCTGCATTTACGTTCCTTACTGAATCAGACCCTTAGTCATCAACTAAACTACTATAGAATCAGTAATTAGAACCATGATTAATGCAGACTGTACAAATGTACTTATCAGGATTCTTATTTTATTGTTCTATTTGCAGTAAACTGACCTTTAGTAGTTCTACTCTGTGATAATATACACATACCCTAGGGACAATTATACTATCGCTGTCTTTAGAATGTGGAAGGAAACTGGGACACTCAAAATCCACCCGGATAACACTGGGTAACCCTGACAGCAATGCTAAACGCTGCACCGTCCATAATAAGTATTATAATGAATGGGAGGGACAGCAAACTGTAAATATCATTGAAGTAACTGCATTGTTTTGTCGGTATTCATTTATCACTTCCCTCGTTTTCTAATAATTTGTATAGCCTAATTAAAGTCCTGTGATCTTTGGTCATTTAGCAATAATAGGTTTAAAATGGTTTATTAATTAACGCCATGTGTTATCTATCTCTCTGTAGTAACGATGCGACAGTTTGACCACCCACATATTGTGAAACTAATTGGGGTGATCACAGAAAACCCTGTCTGGATAATCATGGAGCTTTGTACCCTGGGAGAGGTTAGTAATTTCCGTATTAATCAGCCTTATATGCACATGAAGTAGAGTATGGTAATAAAGGGACATTTGATGCAAATACTACTTGACGATCCCTTTACTTTCTTGCATCTTTTGTAAAGCTGCTCCTAAATCACCAGTGTACATTGCTGATAAAAATTACTGAGGGACGGTGAATAGTTCCAAAATATTAGTGTAGGGTGACTCTAGAGGAATACTACAGGGAAACACTGAAAACAAATCCATTTCCTGTACGTCGTATCTCAGCCCCTAAACCATTAATCTACAGGGAGCTACAGAGAGCTACAGAGAGCTACAGAGAGCTACAGAGAGCTACAGAGAGCTACAGAGAGCTACAGAGAGCTACATGGAGCTACATGGAGCTACAGGGAGCATGCTCAGTTACTGGGAGGAATTGCAGCTTCTGTAGTTACCTTTTCAATATTTTTTTTTTTTTCTCTCCACCAAGCGGGTCCATAGTTTTCTTGCAGCTATGAAGACCAGAGAAGATAAGACCAAATGGGTTTTTTAATGTTTTTATTAGAATGTAGACCACAGTACAGGCAAAATGGATAGTAAGGAAGCGGTGCCCTAGATAAAGGTTTTGCTGTGGAGCTTTTATTTATAAAAAAAGTCCTTGTTAGTGTATCAGATGTTTTCCTTGTGGGATACTAGAATAGTAGTAGTAATTCTTTCATTTTCTACAAAAAAAATAAGAAATAAGACATCAGTGATTCTGCTCAGAGATCAATTTCTCTGAAAAGCTACATTTATTGACTTGAGCATAACTTACTTTTGAATGAAATACCAGCTATAGACTGCAAGCCAACATAACAACTTTATCTCATCTCGGTCTTCTCACTTTCCAGAAAATGTCTACGAAACGCGTTGTGTGAGTGAGATTGTCAGTGTAACGTAACCCCCTTCTTAGTTACGGGCTGTTTTATAGATGGCCATTAAAGATGGCAGCCTTGCTGTCTTCCGAGCGCAAGTCATCGTTGGGCACCTGCCAACAGCCCCGAGATCACTACTCACAGCGTTAACAATAAACGCTATGTACTCCAAATGTGTTAGATTAAGGACATATACCTAGTGCCGGCCGAATCCTGAATCTGGTTTTCACTCCCAGCTCTTACTAATAGATCCAGGAGAGCTAGCTTACAGGTTCTACTAGATCCAGTTTACATTGGATCTGTAGGCGATAGGGAAGATCAACCGGAATCTCTTGCAACAAAAGTCATTCCTGGTTCAATGTAGATAAAACAAACAGGTGGAAAATATTTCAGTGCAATATTCCTGACATCTTATTTTACTGCCAAAACGCCACTAAGGTTCTCTCTACATTTTTTGTGTTATTTACACGTTTCCTTGTTCGTTAATAGCTGCGATCGTTCTTACAAGTCAGAAAATACAACCTGGATCTGGCATCGCTGATCCTGTACGCCTACCAGCTCAGCACGGCGCTCGCCTACCTGGAGAGCAAACGATTTGTACATAGGTAAGAGGGATGGATACGTGCAATTGTTCTGTGCCTGTTTAATGGGATTACACCTAAAAATCAGCCTGAAAACACTTTAGAGATTTTTAACATAAACCAACTTGCAATAAATCATTTAAAATGTAGTTTTTTTTGTTTTTCTTCATCAAGCATGTAAATGAATCCCAGTGTGCAAACGCACATCGCCCCCTGCTGGGGATTGTTTGTACTCATATACATTTGTTGAATGTCACATTTTACCATTCTTAAAATAAATTCACATATTTTGACAACTTAATACTTGGTTTAATATAAATTATTTAAAAAAAAAAAAAAATGTTTCTATAGTGTATTTTTTAAATGTGGTTATTCAACCTTAGGGTGGGGCAGCTGTGTTCTTACCGGGCTTATCTGTGTATAAACACCAATGTAGTGTCTTCTGTGCACCCAGGAACCTATATAGAGAAATATTAGAATGCAGATTATCAATTCGCAGAATGCCTCTGTGAGGTCACTACTTCCCAGTGAATTGATAGGCTGCATTCTGAGAGGTCACTACTTCCCAGTGAATTGATAGGCTGCATTCTGAGAGGTCACTACTTCCCAGTGAATTGATAGGCTGCATTCTGTGAGGTCACTACTTCCCAGTGAATTGATAGGCTGCTGCATTATCCGAAATACGGAGTCAGTCTGAAACAACGGCCGACCCCACAAACATGTTTGTTCTCTTTATTTTAAATTATAGTAACTTGATATCTGCATCTCACTGGTGTAATAGTGCGGTTGATATGTTACGTAGGTTTATATGAAGAATGATTCTTTATTTCTCAGGGATATCGCTGCTAGGAACGTGTTGGTCTCTACGTCTGACTGCGTGAAGTTGGGAGATTTTGGGCTCTCCCGGTATATGGAAGACAGTACTTACTATAAAGGTAAGAAGACCTAGAAAGGATTACTGCCGATGTCCCGTCGGAGCAGTACTTTTATATGGTCACAGTGAACGTCAGCGCTTCCTAATATGCTCATACTACACCTCCAATCATCAATGTATAGGTCATGTTTTCAGGATTTCTGTCTGTGGAAACTGGCGGGATAAATACTGACCCAGCAAAGTAGATGAAATCACCTGTGTATGATTAATGATCTCCTGAAAACATGACCTGTTGCTGCTACTTAACGACTGGAGTTGAGGACCCATGAGCTGGGTGATAAACTATCCCACGTATAAGTAAAGCTGGGTACACACTACAGAATTTTCCACCAACTTTTAATGCCGATCGATTTTACATCCAATCGATGGTCCGATCGCTCGGTCCATGGACTGCATACACACTAGCCTTGTTTTAGACGATAAAGGGAAGAGCGGACGTCCCTTTAGCGACTTTTTACAGCCATGTTGTCGTGAGCAATGATTGCAATTTCGTACACACTGAAGCATCATTTGCAGGGCATGTAACGATATACCAAAGACATTAGCCTAAAGGGGCAGAGCTTTCACTATAGTTAACACCCAAAACCACATAAAAAGAGAAGGCAACACTGTCTCTGCATTCATTCCTCTTTGTAAACCTACAATGGATACAGTAGAAGAAGAAAAAGCAACTGCACTTTTCCTGCTTGCTGTGAAAGAAGACTGCAGGTACGGAACCAAAGAAAAAGAAGGAGAAAGTAGATCTTGTTGGAGCAAAGATTGGTTCAAGAGGAGAGACACGTTCTCTCATATGCCCCTGCTACAGGAGATACGGGACAACAACCCAGATTCTGGGTATTTTACAAATATTAGTTAATAAAGTTTAATATGACTTTATAAGTTGAATAGTTTATAATATTAAAAGTTTTTAAAAGGTAAATATGAATAGATTCCCAATATAGATGCAAAGGGTAATAACACACGTGCTTTTATACAAGTGCAATGGTCTTGCAGCCAGACAGGTGCAATACACATCTACTATACAAAACACAAGTCAGTGATACGCGGAGACCACACCACATGGGACTGGTACAGGCATCACAAATTTACATACACACGCCCCCCAGGTCGAGGACGTATCGGGGGATTGTCGTGGATTGGTCGAATGTTTATACACACTACACAAGGAAACGAGATTGGAATGAAAATATTGAACGGTACGACCAACCAAATGAGGCGATAATCGTCCATTTGGGCAGACTTTTGACCATCGTGTCACTACACACAATGACCCGACCTTCGAACAAGCGGTCGTATGTCGGCTGCTTGAGACGATTATTGGACAAAAACCCTGTAGTGTGTACCCAGCTTTACTTATCCCCGTGTTCAGACAGTACGAAAGTATCATATTGGAGATGGTCTTTCCCTGCTGTACCTAAACCTCATAGGGTCTAGTTGATTTCTCTACATTATGCTTTATAGGAAAGAGCTTTTTTACAACTATTTTATACTGGGTGCTTAATGGCCCAAGAAACCTATTTTTCTATCTTACCTTTGTATTTGTAAATACATTGCTAGATAGCTGATTAATGATATTCTTGTTGCAAACCTTTCACTGGCTTCTATAAATCCTTTTCATCCACTAGAACCATTAAAAACTGCCGGCTGCTTTAAGCTCCTGGCCATTAAAGGGATGGGACTCGTATTGGTGCATCATAGTGACAAATAGCTTCATCGTTATGATAAGTAACAGCGAGGGTTGGGGATTTGGCTCGGGGATTTGGGGCAGGGGGATTTTTATGCAATTGCAGCAAATTTTCTAAAAGTTTTGCTACATTTTCATATAAGTTTCTCAATGTTTTCTGTTCTGTTTTTTGGATTTTCTTTTTGCATCCTGAACTAAGAATTAGGACAACATCTGCAGTTTAGAAGATCTGGGGGTAAATGTATCAAGCTGAGAGTTTTCCGGCGGGTTTGAAAAACCAATCAGATTCTAGCTATCATTTATTTAGTACATTCTACAAAATGAGAGCTAGAATCTGATTGGTTGCTATAGGCAACATCTCCACTTTTCAAACCCGCTGGAAAACTCTCAGCTTGATACATTTACCCCCTGGTGTAAATTGCTCAGTTGTGCGTATATGATCACTCTTAGTTTCCGTATAGGAGAACATGTCGGTGAATAACGGGTTTTTCTCCTTATTTTTGTTTTGGTAGCTTCTAAGGGTAAATTGCCCATTAAATGGATGGCTCCGGAGTCCATTAACTTCCGGCGTTTTACCTCTGCCAGTGATGTCTGGATGTTCGGTGAGTGAGGGGCTGTTTCTCATTCATACTTGTTGTCTGTAGTTAAGACTTTGAGGCTGTTCTGCATTGTAACATCTTGTATACTAAGGCTGCATACACCAAGCATTACAATTCTGTGTTTAAGATGTGTTCTAGTGCAGCTTTAGCATATTTAAACGGATATGGAGATAAGAATCATTGTGCCTAATGAGTTGGTGCATATTTACCCATATTAAACTTGTGATTACGCTGCTGTGTCTTGTACACTTCTTGTTCCGCTCAAGTGCATTTGAAAACTTGTATTTATCTCAATGGGAGCTAATTGTAAACGCTTCTTAATCGCACCTCATTTACCGAAGCGCTTCCACGTTGACTTGGTGAAGATTACAATGTCCTTTTACGTCAGAGGCGCAGCACAAAGTGACTGCAATGTGGATTACATCCGTTTTAGGAAGTATTGATAACAACCATGACCTTACCTGTGAGGAGTTTGTATGTTCTCCACGTGTTGCGTGGGTTTCCTCCGGGTGCTCCGGTTTCCTCCCACACTCCAAAAACATAATAGTTGGTTAATTGGCTGCTATCAAAATTGACCCTAGTCTGTGTGTGTGTGTTAGGGAATTTAGCCTGTAAGCTCCAAAGGGGCAGGGACTGATGTGAGTGAGTTCTCTGTACAGCGCTGCGGAATCAGTGGCGCTATATAAATAAATGATGATGATGCAACTAATTGTGCATAAACATAGGAGCCCCCCCCTTAATAACAAGTGTGTACGTAGCCTGATAAACCACATTGGAACAATGACACTTACACAGAAATATGGTGTTAAAGTTTAAGTAAATGTTATGATTTACAGACAGTGAAAAGTCAGTTAACATATAATCAGTGGTGGAGGGAATATTTATAAAAATTACTTTATTCGGTATAATGATATAGAAATGTTTTATATTGGTTTTTTAAAATGTACTTGCATAAAAAATTAATTTCATTACAAATTACTGTTTATCGCCCCAAATATGACTCATGCAATTTTTGACAGGTGACTGTCCCGGATATCTATTTATTTTCACCTCTCGGTTACATGCCCCATATCTCACTGAATGCAGTATCTTTATATCTCTAGAAAGCCTGCTGACTCTGCCCCTTCCGTGACATAGAACTGTATTAGTGGTTGCCAGGCAGGGGACAGACCACAGGGTACATTGCAAAAGAATACCAGTAAGCCTTGCAGCAAGGTACACATAGTAAGGTTTACCTGCAGCGCAGTCAGATTAGGGGAGGGGGGGGGGGCTCCTATGTTTATGCACAATTAGTTGCATCACCCTTCACTACAAAATAAATGTTCTGTGCTGCTGTGACACTATATGGGATGTGGGAATAAAGAGATTGATCATATCTCCCACCCTCTCCGCTGTCTGTTACACTGCTGGTCACTATGGTAACATCATATCCCCACCCTCTCCTCTGTCTGTCAAGCTGCTGGTCACTATGGTAACATCATATCTCCCACCCTCTCCGCTGTCTGTCACTCTACTGATCACTATGGTAACATCATATCCACACCCTCTCCTCTGTCTGTCACACTGCTGGTCACTATGGTAACATCATATCCCCACCCTCTCCTCTGTCTGTTACACTGCTGGTCACTATGGTAACATCATATCCCCACCCTCTCCTCTGTCTGTCAAGCTGCTGGTCACTATGGTAACATCATATCTCCCACCCTCTCTGCTGTCTGTCACTCTACTGATCACTATGGTAACATCATATCCACACCCTCTCCTCTGTCTGTCACACTGCTGGTCACTATGGTAACATCATATCCCCACCCTCTTCTCTGTCTGTCACTCTACTGATCACTATGGTAACATCATATCCCCACCCTCTTCTCTGTCTGTCACTCTACTGATCACTATGGTAACATCATATCCACACCCTCTCCGCTGTCTGGCAAGCTGCTGGTCACTATGGTAACATCATATCCACACCCTCTCCGCTGTCTGGCAAGCTGCTGGTCACTATGGTAACATCATATCCACACCCTCTCCGCTGTCTGTCACTCTACTGATCACTATGGTAACATCATATCCACACCCTCTCCTCTGTCTGTTACACTGCTGGTCACTATGGTAACATCATATCCACACCCTCTCCGCTGTCTGTCACTCTACTGATCACTATGGTAACATCATATCCACACCCTCTCCGCTGTCTGTCACTCTACTGATCACTATGGTAACATCATATCCCCACCCTCTCCTCTGTCTGGCAAGCTGCTGGTCACTATGGTAACATCATATCCCCACCCTCTCCTCTGTCTGTCAAGCTGCTGGTCACTATGGTAACATCATATCCCCACCCTCTCCTCTGTCAAGCTGCTGGTCACTATGGTAATGGCACCGTCCAGTCTGTGATTCTATCCCTTGTGCTCTCAGCCAGTGGCTATCGGAGGGTGCGGGGAAGGGGTAAGATGGAATGTAGCCCTCCATGACCAGACCTAATGTCAGGCTTTGCTTTCATTCATATTAGCAGAACTTTTATTTCATAGTCTAAGCAAATTAATGTTCTATTTTGTATCCGTCATTGACAGCCCCGTCCTCCAATGGTTAATGCCAGACTTTGGGGTAAATAGAGTTTTCAGCCCATGTCTGGTCACGCGATGGTTAAACATTTTTCTGGTCACATCTGAGAACTGTTTGGGGTAATGGAGCGATGTACGTTGACCTAGTCCTCCCGGTCAGGTGGATGATGTGTTATTTCTTTGGAATTAAAATATAGAAAATATAAACTCTCTTCGTAGTCAGATAAACGCGCCGGGTGCCAGCCTGAGAAATGATTCACTTAGGAGAAATAATCCGCTGACTTGTTTACTCCATACAAGAAGTGTCCTTTTATGGAGAAACGAGAGAATCCCCATCTGTATGTTCAGCCTGTTACATAGTGTCTAATTCTTCCACTTTAGATGAAATATACAAATCAGCGGCCTGTTAGAGCTGTGCCAAAGTGCTAGCCCGGGGGGGCTTCTAATAGCCAGAATAACTTCCAGCACTTTCCTCTTTATATCACACACGCTTTCATCCATGCTTTATACAAGTATAATATACATATAAATAATACTTGTACAATTCATTGATATAACATTTTTTCTATTTATGCTCCCCACTTCCTGTCTGTAAGCGTCTGCAACATAACAAAATGTATAAGTGGTCTCGAATGGTTAGTCTTAGATTAGTATGGGAACAGTAACGTGTGTGTGTGTGTGTGTGTGTGTGAATATATATATGTATGTATGTATGTATGTATGTATGTATGTATGTATGTATGTGTATATATATATTATAATGTGTGTGTGTCTGGTGTTTTCTGATATCAGATTTGCCCGGTCATTGGGTTTCAATCATCTCTTTTGGGGAGACTCTGCCGCCTACTGTAGAAATATCGTCATTGCTGGTTCTTCATCTTCTAATAATTACTGACAGTTGATGTCACAAGAACTGTTACTGACCGTTTTAGAACTGTCTTATCCATCGTAGCTTTCAGACAGTATATGATTGTCTTGTTCTATGTGTACTTGACGTCTTTGCTGCAGACCTTGAGTGTTGGTGTTATCCTCTGTGTCTGTACTCTCTAATACAGAGAGTGACTCTGTTGAAGACGGGGGCAGAGGTTTTGGTATTGTGTCTTCCTGAAACCTTTCTCCTCACATCCTTGCAGGCGTGTGCATGTGGGAAATCTTAATGTATGGCGTGAAACCTTTCCAGGGGGTGAAGAACAACGACGTGATTGGTCGGATAGAGAACGGCGAGCGCCTTCCGATGCCGCCCAACTGCCCCCCCACTCTCTATAGCCTTATGACGAAGTGCTGGGCGTACGACCCCAGTCGGCGGCCGCGATTTACTGAGCTCAAAGCACAACTGAGGTAAGAGCGGGATACTGGGGGTGATCTCGTTGTATGGTCTACATAAAGGGGTCCTCCACCTAAATGTATTATTGTTTTACCCTTCTGGAAGTGGATTGCGGACAGTAGAAAGGTTTGTCAGCGTAGTTGATTGGAGAATGGCTCCAACTGAAGCCTCTCGACGTCTGCAGCTTTACTTTCATGCTTTCCCAGCTGTTAGTCTGTGAATTGCGGCTCAGGCCGGCAGGAACATCTCCTAAACCAGGGTTCCCCTACATAGGATGGTGCACAGGAGATTTATTTGATAAAAAGGATTTTTAAGTTGTCTTCTATTTTTCAGGAGTTTCTTTTTAAATAGTTGCAGACACACGTAGGGGCTACGAGGGCTTGTAATAGACCTGCGCGCTGTGTTTATGCGCAGACCACCAGCAGTTATGGTAATGAAAACGTTGCTCATCTCTGCTCACACCTCTATGAGGTACGAGGCGAAGATGAGTGAAGATCATCAAAACACCTGGAATATCGGAAGCTCTACGCACCTCGCTGCTAATTGTATCAGCCCCGTAGTCCTTAAAAGACAGTTCCACTTTTTGTATGTTTATAGAATGGATTGGCTCATTTTTGGGTGTTTGGTGGAGGTCTCTTCCTTGGGGCAGGGAAGACTGGAGCCGCATATCTGGCGAATTTTACATGCACACGCATGGTTACTGTGGCTGGGACTGTCATTGTATCACCTGATGAAGCTGTGTGATGACGCAGTGGGTGTGGCCTGATATGCTGCGGCCCGCTATGCAGGTTATGCCTGGGGGTAAATGTATCAAGCTGCAAGTTTCCTGCGGGTTTGAAGAGTGGAGATGTTGCCTATAGCAACAATCAGATTCTAGCTGTCATTTCTATAATTGTTGTAAATAAATGATATCTAGAATCTGATTGGTTGCTATAGGCAACATCTCCACTCTTCAAACCCGCCAGAAACGTGATACATTTACTCCCTGGTTTCAGTAGGGGGTCCCAAATGAATGATCTACACTAATGAGGGGTAAGTCCCTTTCTTCAAAAACATTTAAGATGTTTTTTATTGTCCATTAATTACACCCAGAACCTACGTGACTTATTATAATATTACTACAACTATTTCTAGGATACAGAGATATAACCCTTTGTGGGATAGATTTCATGAAACTACAGAGTGTGAGTAGAGAAGGTGTTCAGGGGATCTCCTGTCTGACTGCCCAGATGACTGGGGCAATGTCATGTACCCTTCACTGTGACCCTGCTTTCTGCTCCAGTCTTTAGCCCCCTCCCTCTACTTTCTACGTCAGGGGGAACTCTCATTTATATTCCATCACCTTACACTGACCCTAAATATGAATACACCTCCTGAGATGTCAGAGGGAGGAAGAAACTTGGGCTACCTGAGTTTGGGATTTTCAATAATAAAGTATTTGGGGTTTTTTATTTTTCCGGCGGTCCTGTATGACCTCAGAGAAACATTCCTCACTGGCTTAATGATAAACCTGTAGATATCTCTACCAGAAGTAAACCCTCCTCTTTATGCCAATTACACTGTGCCAGTGCGTTCTGTGGGTGGGGCCTGTAAATCGGGTACCTACAGACAGGCTGCAATCAGTCTGATGGTTAAGACTGTCCGTATCCTGCTCTTTGACGTTCATGCCAGAGGGTTTATCGCAGATGTACACGTGATGTGCGGGTGTTTTGCACGTGACAAGTATATAAACACAGTACATTTAATTTCCTGGCTAGTGCTTACCATTGTATAATTTAATTTTCCTTATCTATTATATTAAACACAAATTTGCAGCACAAAGTCTCCTGGTGTAATGGAATAGAAGTGTAACTCGTGGTTCTTGCTGCTGTTTCTCATGTTCAGTGAAGAATGATCCTGTGTGCGCGGATTGCGGTCACACTTTCCTCTTCCCATGATCAATACTCGTCCTGTGTGCTGATGACACTTGAATAAGAGCTCTGTGAGGAGCCATGATATCACTGGGGGGTGTCCTCTCTGAGCGTCCACTTGTCCAGAATTATCCATCAATTAGAGCGTTTGTCTGCGTTCGTGTATGAACAATTCTAGGACATTCCACGACGACCGGCTCTTTAATTTTTCCTTTTTGCTCCAAGAATCCTTCCTAAATCTTTTTAAAGGGGACTTTTGCTTATAAAGAAACCTTGCAGGGAATTGATAACCTAAACATCTTTTAATTTTCAGAACTAGATTTTTGTGAACACCAAGTAAGAGTGAAGGACACACTCAGGGTCTCTGTACAACAGCACGTTGGGTACTGGTCGCTGTGCAGCGGTCATGTTAGCGCACTTCTCTGTCCCTATCGCCGTATAACATGAAATGTTTCTTGTACAAATCACTATTTCGACTCCTATGTCGTTTCCGCAGAACTGCTGCCTAACCTTTAAGTTGCCTGAATGTTGTATTTGGTCTCGTTAAACATAGAAAGTATCTGTATGTTATTGGAAGGTGATGCCCAAAACCATAAGTAGTTATCTTACTATATTGTCCATGTGTTTTTGTTCTCACTGAGTAAATCGTTTGTGGCTGTCGTGTGCCCAATGGGATGGGGGGGTGCGTTATGTCCTGTTACATGACCACTGGGGGGGAGAGTGGGTGCGATATGTTCTGTAGCTCGACCACTGGGGGGGTTTACATGTCCTGTCGCGTCACCACTGGGGTACATTGTTCCATTGGACTCTGAAGCTGACCTACAATTATGTGTTGTACTAAACTTACTCGCACACTGTATCTGGTAGTGATTGCGATACCTCAGTGTTGCTAATTTCTGTGAGCTTCTCTGTTTGTTATATGTTCGGTAAAAATACTGTTGGATATAATAGATATATTACTTATTCAATAAACTGGCTGATGTTTGTTATGATGACACATTTTCCTGTACTAATTCGGGGAACCTGTGAGACCCCGAGAAGGGGGGGATCCGTTATAAATCTCAGTATCTGAGTTTAGTACAACTGCCGCTTCCTGCTGGTATTCATTGTTTGCTAATCGTTGAAATTGTTTAAGAACGTTATGTTAAAGTCCGTTTTTATTTGCTTACTGCTATTAAAAAAAAAAAAAACCTGTTAAATATTTTGCTAGAAAATGTAAAATAATTGCTAAATCCAGAAAATAGTTCATCAAAGTCTCGTCTGTTACATTTTTTTGTTGTTGTTTCTAAAAATATTGTTTGGGAAAGTATGTGACTCCTTGGCCCGGGTGAGACTGTTCTGTGACTGCTGTAAGATTTCCAGCAGCTGAAGAGGGGGGGGGGGGGGCGTGGCTCAGTGTCCATCTATGGCCTGTTCTGGCCCATTCTGAAAACACCAGTTATTTATATGTGGACATACAGCCCCCCCCCCCCTCCCTGACTGTTCCTCAGCTGAAATGTGTCTAGATCCCATGAATGTTCTCCCCAGGCCAAGTATATAACACTATTGTGGCCATTCTCAGATTAACCTCCGTGACGTGGCGTGCTGGGACTTGTTGTCAACCACGGGGAGCGCTATGAGTTCCCCATGTCTGACACGTTTCATGGCTCTTACACAAGTGCATAATAAATAGCCTGGAATCTGTATGTAATCATCCTTCCGTGTGTTATCTCTGCTTACTCCTGGTGTATCTTGGTCCTCTGTATGTTCATTATTCGGGGAATTTAGAAGGCATCTAAAGCATCCAGTGTTATTTTAGCAGCCAGTCAGCCGAATCTCACATCCTACTTGCTGTGACACTAACAGAAACGGATAAGGTTTCTGTACAAACTCACCATGCAAGTGACTGCATAATAGTACTTACACAGGGGAAGTTAGAGTGCTGTGGTCTCTTCCTGTGTGTGAGTAATTTGGGAAAAATGATTCATTTCTGAAGGCTCAGCCTGGCTGTAGATAATGCAGAGGGGGGGGGGGATGTAGAACTGTACGCTAGTGATGGTGCAGGTCGGGTCTGTGCCGCAGTGGCCCTACCCCGTGTGATCGTTAAGAAAATCGAAGTCACCAGAAATTCCAAAAGGATTCTGCTAAGTGCCTGAGGATGGCATCCTTCCAACAGTAACAATCCGCAGAGCCGAGCGGGAGACGGCAGCTGGGAAACTGCAGAGCTCTTGCAGATTGTCACGTTGGCTTTCTGCACAGCCCGGGTAAGTCATGGAAGAATTTCTGCTGCTTTCAAAGTCTCCATTTTTTTTTTCCAAGACTGAATTCCAGATTTCATAACTCTTAAGATCCCAGAACAGTTTTTTGGCTTTTTTTTTAAACCTGTTATTTTGCTTTTATGCAGCAGCAGCTTCAGATACATCGCTGCATATTCCATGCATTCCAGCAATAGGATGTTTATGTAGGAGGACTCTGCTGTGTAATATTTTGTCTTGTATGAGATTTCACATTGGAAGCAGAGATACTGGAGGATTGATGACTGATGGGGATAGTGTGACAGCTGACGTTGTCCATGCAGCAGATATTCCGCTTGTGTCGGACTCAGCACCGTTCTCTTCTCTCTTTTTAGCACGATACTGGAAGAGGAGAAGCTTCAGCAAGAGGAACGAATGAGGATGGAGTCAAGGAGGCAGGTGACCGTGTCCTGGGATTCGGGAGGCTCCGATGAGGCTCCACCAAAGGTCAGTATTACGTCAGCCTCCATCGCATTAGACTAGTCTGTTGGTTTTTATTTTATGGTTGTGTTTTTTGTTTTTATGTTTGTTACTGCCCTGTTAGTTGTGACCAAGGAATTCCTTGTTTGTAGTTTTGGTTACTATAAGTCGGCTTCCTCCCAGGAAGCCGCAGTCCTGATGTTTAGCAGTAGATAGCGCTTTTTCAGGGACTTCCTTGTAGCAGAAGTGTATTAAAATCTATAGTATTTCTATTATTATTACATAATAAGAGGAGAACACGAGTTGCCATGGGAGAAACTGACGTGTGGGTTTGTGGCACCTAGATCCTCCGCATATCGTCTGGAGAACACGTGTACTTTTAGTTATAATGTCCATATGTCTCTATTTTTAGTGTTCTGTGTTTTTTAGGCATTGAGGAGATAAAAGGTGCCTGATAATTCATCCAGATGGTGTATATATAGTATATGCCACATGCAAATCATAGAGCTTATAGTCCACACAAAGCACTTTATATTTGAATACTGAATGGTACGTTTTATTATTTTATACTTGGCAGTAAATGACGATCTATCTGAGACATTACTCTGTTATTTGTGTTTTAATTCTACTCAGTGGTTTGTTTTATATGAAAGGTTTTGAATTTCTGAAGTGGGATTAATACTATACAGAAATTTACATGATCATGATTCATTTTGATGTAACACTTTTCAAGCAAATCATTGTCAATTTCTTTCCTGGGGGGTATATTTACTAAACTGCGGGCTTGAAAAAGTGGAGATGTTGCCTATAGCAACCAATCAGATTCTAGCTGTCATTTATATAGTACAGTTTACAAAATGACAGCTAGAATCTGATTGGTTGCTATAGGCAACGTCTCCACTTTTTCAAACCCGCCGGTTAGTTAATATACCCCCTGGTGTCTTAAATTGTTCCCAACCGACAACAGTATACTCAGGGCTGCCAAGAGGAATTCAGGGCCCCGGTACAGCAACTTCACGGGGACCCCTTATAGTCGAGTAAGGTAAAACATTTTTGCGCCGCCACCGAGCAAAAATGGTGCATAAGTGGGAGTGGTCATGTGAATGGGGGTTGTGTCTGGCAGGCGAAAATCACTAGGCCACCCTCCAGCAGAAACCGTAACCACCCCTTCCCCCTCTTGGCGAACATGAGTATACTTACCTCGGTGGTAGCACTGAAAGTGTACGCTATGTACAGCTCAATTATTATTATTACTAACAATTATAATTATTATTAACAAGTAAGCGTTTATATAATAAGCATTTGTAATAGGAGTTAGTTTCCAATCTGCACACTACAGATAACTTTTTCCGATGCCATATTAGTAACGATTTTACAAACGACTGAAAGTCCCCATCGGCAGCCGATTCCTGTGTACACACTATACACATATTACACGATTTACCGTCGGATCTGTGCTCTTCATCTGTCATAACCATCGGCTGAAAAGATCATGACTGTGCACACTACATAGAGATCTATGGACACTGCCGGTCCTGAGTATGTACACACTGCATAGAGATCTATGGACACTGCCGGTCCTGAGTACGTACACACTGCATAGAGATCTGTGGACACTGCCGGTCCTGAGTACGTACACACTGCATAGAGATCTGTGGACACTGCCGGTCCTGAGTACGTACACACTGCATAGAGATCTGTGGACACTGCCGGTCCTGAGTACGTACACACTGCATAGAGATCTATGGACACTGCCGGTCCTGAGTACGTACACACTGCATAGAGATCTATGGACACTGCCGGTCCTGAGTACGTACACACTGCATAGAGATCTGTGGACACTGCCGGTCCTGAGTACGTACACACTGCATAGAGATCTGTGGACACTGCCGGTCCTGAGTACGTACACACTGCATAGAGATCTATGGACACTGACGGTCCTGAGTACGTACACACTGCATAGAGATCTATGGACACTGCCGGTCCTGAGTACGTACACACTGCATAGAGATCTGTGGACACTGCCGGTCCTGAGTACGTACACACTGCATAGAGATCTGTGGACACTGCCGGTCCTGAGTACGTACACACTGCATAGAGATCTGTGGACACTGCCGGTCCTGAGTACGTACACACTGCAGAACTGGAACCACATTGTTCTATCGTTGAATAAAACGATACGATGAGCTTTGGAACGATAGTAATTCATCGCTTCAGTGCACACACTAATGCGATATTGGGCCGAACAGTCTTTTATCGTGTGATTAGCATGATAATCGTCTGAGAAGCCTGTAGTGTGTACCCTGTCTTACTACTGGGTTCATTGTTTACCACTTGCTTCTTCCTAATAGACAAGTGCTGACCTTTGACACTGCTGCTTAAAAAACGGTTCACAGCTGTTGTGGCGGCTGCAGGTCACTACAGAGGCTGTTGTCTGACCCGAGCACTTGTGGGGAAATCGCACAATGTGGCCTAGTGTCAGCGATGGACATCCCACTTCTAACCACCTGTCTGGGCAACTGCTGGCCTCCGTAACAGCACGGGGATCTGTAGAAGGCAGCTGATTTCATAGGACTGGCACGTGTCCGATTGCAGAAGCCCGTGTCTGGTCACAGAGACCACCCCGTTCACAAGTCTTGTTTTCTGTTTGTAGCCCAGCAGACCGGGATACCCCAGCCCCAGGTCCAGCGAAGGCTTCTTCCCGAGTCCCCAACACATGGTACAGCCAAATCACTACCAGGTAATTTTGTTTTTCTGTGCCTTTATCACAAATATCCGTACGTTACAGATTTATAGATTTTGGTTTTCTGTTGCTGCAGAAAACGTTACTCTCCTCTGCTTGTATATAGTTAATATAGTCTGTAGTGTTTTGAGGGAATGATATTTTCTTCTTACTGGTGCAAAATAACTTAGTGATGACACATTTATCCCTGGCTTCCTCCGACACCGTCCAAAGATTTAATGGTGGAAATGTCCCTTCCTTATTGATGAGATCTGCACAGTACATTGTCTTCTTCCACATATTATACGCAATGATCATTATATATTATTATTCTCTAGACATCTACATTGGTGATTATTGAAGAGAATTAAAAAAATATATATATATTCTATAAATATGTCCTGATGGGATTGTAGGCTGTGAATAGGGCACAGTGCAGCCATTACAGATTACTTTAACATTAAAGCTGTGCTGATATTTCATTTATTAGCTGATGTGTAACAAGGTATTTAAACCCCTAATGATGAAATGCTGTTTCCTGTTTTTATTGTAAATATTTACAGATGATCGGCACTCTGTGGCAATGAGTAGTTTTATTCCACTTCAGTACAAGTAGATGAGATATCAGTATTCATACAGCCGACCGGCTCACTAGCTCCAATGTTTACCAATAATAGGGTTTCTTTTTACTTGCAACCCTTTAATCTCTTCGGAGCATTGAGTATTTAGCCGACTGTCTTGTACAAACCAATCACAGCATTGATTGTAGATTGCATCGATTCTCCTGCACTTTTTTTCCAAGATTTTTTCTGAGATGTGATTAGGAGCAAATTCAATTGCATAAATGATAAAGTCACGATCGTCCACACACAGGCAAAGATTTCTCTGTGTATGATGGCGTGACACATACACAGTGTAAGGGGTATTGTGCAATTACAACACACGTCATCATTTAATTGCATTAAGATGAACATTCTGCAACTTATCCAAACTGAATTTTAGAAAAAACTCATTGTAAATGTTTCATTGACTTTTGTTGCAAGACAGATTTCTGTTCAGTCCAATCGATTGTATTGGATTGTATGTCTAAACTGTAACATGTTGGTACTTTGATCCTGCTGATTTGATTGACCTGAATGTTACTTTCTGCAAGTTGTTAAATAATGATTGTACAACTAATGTCAGAGTTTGGAAACACTAACAGCCACAAGGAATTGGTGACGAATTGTTCACGGGACACGTAATCTGCAATGAATGTGTGTGAGAGACCCAGACAGACGTCCAGAGGAGCCTAAACGTGCATTTAATATAATTAAAATAGCAATCCTGTATTTTTAAAGATTCTATACACCATTTACAAAATGTATCTTTATAAAAACTGTTACAAACTAAATATTCAGTGTAATTGTAACATTTCATTACAGGAAATCTTTTTGGTTCTGAAATGTTAGTTTTGTGTACAATCTTTTGTACGTTTCGTTACTGCTTTAGTCTGAGACCAGAATTCACTATCCAAATGGCTAGAGAGGAGGAGATTATATAATAACTATTAATTGATTACAGAATGAATTATATATTTATGCTTTAAAAAAATATATATATATATATAAGATGGAACAAAAATAACGATTAAAAACATAAGCAGAATGAATTATATTTAATATTGGATAAAATATTTTTAAAAATCGGGTCCTGCTGATAGTTTGCCAGTAAGAATGTTCTCTCTCCGTAGGTGTCTGGTTATACCGTTAGCCACGGAATTCCCTCTATGCCCGGTAACATCTATCCCGGCCAGGCCAGCGTCTTAGACCATCTTGACTCCTGGAACCATCGTCCGCAAGACATCACCATGTGGCAAGCTAATATGGAGGTGAGTTATATTCCAGAGTAGGCCAGGCCAACCTGTGGCTCTCTAAGTGTTGTGAAACTATAAGTCCCAGCATGCTTTGCCAGTAGATAGTCAGCTGATAGGTGGCAGTGCATGTTGGGACTTGTAGTTTCACAACATTTGGAGAGACACAGGTTGGTCAGGCCTGAAGCATGCTACGTCGCCTCAGAATTAGCCTGGGTGATAAGAGAGGCGCACACACAATCATACACACGCACAATCTGGTGGGGCTAAGTGGTTAAATGCACGGACTGTGAAACAATGACACAGAGACTTGTTAGAAACCGCTGTTTAATCCCAGAATTACTCCTTGTGATTTGTACGCTTTGTCTCCCTGTGTCCCAGGCACAGAATTGATGTAAAGTTTGCCTGCGAAACTGCATGATCCCTATGTATAAAAGTGGGGACAATAGAATAGACCAGAACCTTCAAGCGGAGGGAGCACATCACCACACGTGTGTGTGTTTGTTTTAGTACCTGTAATAAAAAGGCCATTTATTGTTTCCGCTACCGCAGGATTCGGGGCCCTTGGACATGAGATGTTTGGGGCAGGTTCTACCAACACATTTAATGGAGGAGCGGTTAATAAGACAACAGCAGGAGATGGAAGAGGACCAGCGCTGGTTAGAGAAAGAAGAAAGGTTTCTGGTAAGTGTGTATATATGTAAATAACCTCTATATAATGCCGTAGAGCAGCGCTGAGCCGTTCAGTGTAAATAACCTCTCTGTATAATGCCGTAAAGCAGCGCTGAGCTACTGTAACCTCTGTATAATGCCGTAAAGCAGCGCTGAGCTACTGTAAATAACCTCTAATGCCGTAAAGCAGCGCTGGGCTGCTGTAAATAACCTCTGTATAATGCCGTAAAGCAGCGCTGAGCTGCTGTAAATAACCTTTATATAATGCTGTAAAGCAGCGCTGAACCTCTCTCTATAATGCCGTAGAGCAGCGCTGAGCCGTTCAGTGTAAATAACATAATAACCTTTCTGTATAATGCCGTAAAGCAGCGCTGAGCTGCTGTAAATAACCTCTGTATAATGCCATAACGCAGCGCTGGGCTGCTGTAAATAACCTCTGTATAATGCCGTAAAGCAGCGCTGAGCTGATGTAAATAACCTTTATATAATGCTGTAAAGCAGCGCTGAACCTCTCTCTATAATGCCGTAGAGCAGTGCTGAGCCGTTCAGTGTAAATAACATAATAACCTCTCTGTATAATGCCGTAAAGCAGCGCTGGGCTGCTGTAAATAACCTCTGTATAATGCCATAACGCAGCGATGGGCTGCTGTAAATAACCTCTGTATAATGCCGTAAAGCAGCGCTGAGCTGCTGTAAATAACCTCTATATAACGCCGTAAAGCAGCGCTGAGCTGCTGTAAGTAACCTCTGTATAATGTAGCTTTCTCATTATACCTCCTGCCGCTTGCACTAGTCGCCAGGTTTGTGAATAGGTGTTTCTGAGTCTTTCTGGCTGCACGGTCATAGTGCTCGGACCAATAGCAGGGGGGCAGATTCATCCCATGTGCAGTTGGCATTGCATTTGTTGTGCGCTATTACTCTCTGTTATCACCTATGTGCCATAAGAGGCTTTCTGCAATATCAATAGGACAACAGTCTTCCCTCACAATCTCGCTTCCCCCACATATTGTGTTGTAAAGACTTCCTGATACGTTTCCGTCAGATGAGAGCACTAGTGGGTGTGACCTCTAATTCACATACAAATGGACAGTATCAGGGAAGTACCAAACGGTTATTATTATCGTCCGTTATTTATAAAGCGCCACAAGCACCGTACATAGTGGGTTACAACATACAGCAAAGGAAAACACTAGGAGAGATGGCCCTGGTTCTGAGAGCTTACATTCTAGAGGGGAGGGGTGGACACAGAGAGGGTGAAACTTGAGTGGGGGATGTGGGAGTGATAGGATAAGGCCTGGTAGGTCTGAATGATAACATTGGGTGCATAGTCTGATTGGGTGGGAGCGGGAAGAGGTAATCAGGGAGGAGACGAGGTGGTGGCCATTGGCAGACCGGGTTGGTTGGTTTGCAGTGTGTGGAGATGAGGTTGGATGTGTAGGGGGGAGAGGAGTGGCTGAGGGCTTTGTAGGTGAGGGTGTGGAGTTTAAATTGGACCCGGAAGTGGCCAGTGAGCCAGTGAAGTGACTGTCAGAGAGGGGGCGGCTGAGGTAGAGCGGTGAGAGAGGAGAATAGTTTGGGCAGCAGCGTTGAGGATGGACTGACGAGGGGAGAGACTGGTGTAATGGTGTCCAGAGAATAGAAGGTTACAGTGATTGATGCGAGAGACGATGAGTGAGTGGATGTTTTAGTTGCATCCAGGGTGAGCGGGCACTCAGGCTGCGGACTTGAGAGACAGGAGAGGAAGGAGAGCGTCAAGCAGACAGGTGCTCTGTAAAATCTGGAGTCACATCTGTCTCTCCTTCGTCTTTTGACTCTGACCTCGTCATAGTTGCGTAGCCCTAGTGGTCCTTCTCTGCCAGTTTATTATAACTGTCTCTTGGACCTCGTCGCATTACGTCTTCTTACTAATTAATCATTTGACTTTATAAACTACTCCCGACTATTTCTGTACCTCTGTGACGAACGTTTCCCCTCTGTCCTCTCAGCCCCCGTTCCTGGGTCATTATATGTAGAAATCTCCTAGTTACCGTTGTCCAGTAACTCTATTAAATAGCATTTTGGGCAGAGGGAGCTGGGAATATTATTTATGATCTCTGTGCACAGCCAAGTCCTTGCTCTCCTCGTCCAACAGTCCTTCCTGTATAATATACTAAGAAAAAAAAAAAAAAAAGAGACAGACCAGCTTGTGCAATGCTAAAAGTTTTCAGTAATTGGCCCCACTTCCACTCTTGCTGCAGCAGCCAAGCCGAGAGCAAGTCTCTTCCTCTATCAGGAAACTGGATTTAATGCAGCGCTCTGTCTTCTGTTTGTTCTCAAGAAGAGGCCACGGGAGCTGTGCAAAAGCAACTCCTAAAATAATGCAAGTTTTCAAATGTTGTGTTGGCAGAATGGTACGATTTCCTCCGTCACGTTTTCAGCTGTTTTTTTTAGGTTGTTTTGTTTTTGCAAACTCTGTGCGAGTTTTCAGAATCCCTTCTCGCTGCAGCATTGAGGATCGTAGGATCCAGACACTGTTCTCTTCTCCACGTTTACTGTGCAGCTCGTCCTGTTCGCCTGCGGGGTATCGTAATTTATTTTTGTTTGTTTCAGAAGCCAGACGTCCGGCTCTCCCGCGGCAGCATTGACCATGTAGACGGCGGTATCCAGTGTCCGGTAAGTGCCTCTTCCTCCCGGGAGATTACTGGGAAGCTGGATTCTCCCTGTGTAGCAGCTGTTGTCAAACTATTCTACATACGGAGGAATAGTTTAAATACTTGTAGGGCTGCAGCATACGGGCTGTTGGGGCAGGTGGAGTACAGTCTGCAGCACCAGAATCCTCTTTATAATTAAGTGATCGTTCTACAATTCATAATCTCGGCTGACAGCAGATGTTTAGTATTGGCTGCAGTTGACGGCTGTAGACCTATAGATTATGTGTTGTTATTTGTGCAGTACAGACTTTCATTGTACACCTGAAATGCAAACATTATTATATATATAATATTGGTTTTGCACATATGTGTTTTAGCTTACTGTATGTGATTATATATGTGTTGTGTGGTTTGTGTATGTGGTTTCTTGGGTGTTGGTTGTATATATCTTTGAACTAGAGGTGTGAAGTTTTAGGCATATCTAGTTGCACACTGAAACCCTGCTGTCTTCCGTTACTCTCAGTAATTGCCTTAATGTATGTTGAGAGGGAGAAGAGGTCGTTGCTGATTTTGGTTTGTTTTCCGATGATCACTCAGGTGTTTTCGTCGCACTCCCCGATACCTCTGTCTGACGTCTGACGAGAGCCAGCGCCCTCTTGTTAATTGAGACTTTTTGTTAACCTCTTTAGTGCCGGCGGGCATCTTCCGTACCCCCACGATGGCACAAAACACGGATATCCATGTCTGTTCTGTTTTGGAGCATTCACTGTGAGATATAAAGATCGGCTTTATACATAGACTCCAATGCCCGGGTCCATATGAAGGTTACTGGCACAATGCCAGGAGGGCATACCACATCCTCTGCCAGGGTATACATGCCAATAACTGGTAGCATTGGTGATGCTGCTTCTCAACTCTGCAGTATAAATATTGCATCTAAACTAATCTGTCTATAGGCCAACGTTATGTTACTAGTCCATTGTCGCAGTCATTCCACGTGGCGTCTGTGTTCCATTCTCCCACCCGCTCACCCTCCGGTCACGGCTTCCACATCTCCATTTCTGCCTCTTTCTCCTTTATCTCCTTCCTTCTTGTCATGCCTCAATCCATCCCACTAATCTTCCCAATAGCCGCCTAGTCCTCTGTCGTCTGATTGTCGTTCCCTTATTTCTGCCCTAATTATTTCCTGGTAATTACTTTCTACAACAAATCATTAACCCACCTGCTCCCGTCAGCCTGTCCGCAGGGCCGCCTTCAGCTCCGAATTCAAGTCCTATTAATAGCTTATATTCCTGCTTTAAATTTTAAAACTCACGTCAGAATAGCTGGAGTGAGGATTTGAGGAAGAACTTTGTTATAAACCCTTAAACCTCAGGATAAGACTGGTCCCTCGGGCTGAGGGCTGGCCCCCGGCCCTGCTGTAAGTGACAGTAAATGTACAGCCGGGAGTGAGAGAGAACATTCCTCCTTAAAAGCGTAGTGACAGACAAATATTTTGCTGCTCTCGTCTGAATTCCTTTCTCATCCCATGAAATCCTCGACCTTCTGATTCCCGAGGCTGAAAACGAATGAGGGATCTCTGTGTCGGAATGCCTGTGGCTGGAAGACCATTAAAGGGAAGTTGGATGAGCCCAAGGTTTAGATAAGACAGCAACAAAAATTCCAAAATTCTCCCCCCCTCCCTCGCCTCTGTTCTTGTCCCAGAGTAAGGTTCCCCAGCCGAGGACAACTTGTCACTGCAGCAGCCAAAGCAAATGTCTCCAGGATCGCGCTCCTCATACTTCAGCGTGCAGGGTGTATGGCGGGCCTGTGACTACATGTAAACACAGCAGACATAATTGAGGGCCTCGCTCAGCACTGTTTAAATGTTTAACCCTTTTATTTCCTGCCTGCATCCAGCAAACGGTGCACTTCTGGCCGTAGATCACACCCGACATCGCTGAACCGGTTAACGTCAGAATCGGTTCGTTAGGGACCAGTGACATCTCGGTGTCGTTATCATGCACAACGTTGTTAGCGGTTAGAAGGCAGCAGCTTGACAAATAGGGAAAGAAAACTTAAGGGAGCAAGTTTGGCTATTTCCGTTTATTCTCATACACTGTCTGGAATAGAGATTAGTAGGATGGGCAGGTGCCTAAGGTGTGGGGAGATTTTGAGGCAGTGAAAACGCTCCTGATGTAAGTTTTCATCACCCTTAGATTTTCTTAGGTTTTCTTCCGCCTAATGAGAGCGCACAGCGTAAATGATCAACAAAACAACCACAAATACGTAGGTCCCATCTTTTTAAGTCTGTGTTCTTCCCTACCCCACTGCCATCTTTCTATAGGGGAATCTTTCAGTGCTGGGATAAGTATTGACATGTGGTCTCTGATCGCAACAAACAAGCCTCTAATAACATCAGTGGCTTAGACAGTGATTGCCCTCCCTACTTGGCATCCAAAATTAAACTTGTGACTTTACTCAAAAATCTCAAAAGCTACTGTCTATTTCCAGCTGAACAGGAAACCAGTCCACCAATACGGAGTGTGTTGCAGCCTGTGCCAGTGTGCAGGCGATTTCAGGAAATCTACCAATACTACTTATGTAACGGTCTGTCTGCAGTTTTCTTTATCCGTTCAGTGGTGTAAGAACATTACTCAACGATGGAAATATCCTCTCGCTGCCTATGTGAGAGCCGACGGCATCACTGAGAAGTCACAAATAATTTTAGACCATATTCTATTAATACTCGTTATTTAGGATGTCATTTTATTTTTATTTTTTGCTCCTTTAAAAAGTAGGGACTAAACGGCCTGAGTCATTAAGGAAAGTAAGGCAAAAAAAGGAGCAAATGTTCTCCAGGACAAACCATGTTACAATGCAAGGGGTGCAAATTAGTTTATTGTTTTGTACATAAGACAAATACTGGCTGCTTTTTCATGTAGCACACAAATACTTGATAGCTTTATTTTTACACTGAAATTTAAAGTTGATCTAGGACATGTCCTACCCCAGCTATAAATCTATCCCCACATTTTAAATTTACCTCCCCCTCCAATGCAACATGGTTTTGCCCAGGTGTAAAGTTACTCCTTTTTATGCTTTGCTAGAACACATGAAGTCTTGAGTCAATAAGGAGAGCAAAGTGGCACAAACTAAACGGCACTCATTAGCATAAGAAGATTCTAACGTAGCAGAATGATTGACGATATAACGTTATGGGATAGGCGTATAAGGGAGGACAACGCTGAAGACTTGTACAACATTTCTGCTCCTCCTATGGAATATAGCCCTTAGTCCCTGGACTGTGGTCATACAACAGAGCTTTAATGTCCTTCTCCAATCCACAGCCTGGTTCTCCTCTATGCCTGTCTGGATAATATACACATTTCTAGGGGCTTCTTAAGCCGCATTAGTCTGTAGTGGATCCTGGCTTCTAGATTTGTTGTTGCGACATAAAATATAATTTTGTATACGTGTCTGTTCTCTACGGGTTTCCATAATGTGATATTTTGTCTTTACAGGCCGGTAACCAGCACATCTACCAGCCCGTTGGGAAGCCAGGTGAGCAGACAGCGACCGCTCGTGGCCGCACATCCGTGTACCAGCAGATAGTACACGGATAGAAATATTACTGCACACTGATTGTCTTATAAACTCTCAAATTCTGTCCGTTAAATTAAAGGAGAAATAAACTTTCTGAGGATATACAGTGAAACATGAGTAATTCTGCACAGACGTCTGTTCTGTCCTCTTGTAGTTTATAGGTGACTGCAGCCATTGTAATTGCTCTGACGTAGATGTGACTCTATCAATGCTCTCTCCTTACCAAGCCGTAGTCTCTATCGCTGCATCTCTCGGCCGTGGGAGAAGCCTCACTTGGCAGAATCAGCTTTGTTTTCACAGCCTTTAGTTAAGGGAAAACGGATTGCAATCCCTTGGGATGAGCGTAGACTAGACAGATGGGAAAAGTGTGGTTGTGAATCTGTTTTCTTATAACACGTTTGCTTTTTGCTGTGTATCTAGATCACACGGCTCCGCCAAAGAAGCCCCCACGTCCTGGAGCCCCCAGCCACCTCAGTAACCTGGCCGGGCTGAACAGTCCTGTGGACAGCTACAACGAGGGGGTAAAGGTAGGACTACAAGTACCAGCATCATCCCCAGAACATTCTACTAAACCAACAGCTGATAGGGGTCTAGGAAGTAGATTGGTGATAGTGCTGTAGGGGGAGGTGTGAAATTGGGTTTGTTTGTTTCAGGTCATTCGGATGAGCCCTTTCTGAGAAAATAGTTTTTTTTACACATGCAGGGGCGGATCTAGAATATGTTTGTTCCCCGGGGGGGATGTTAGGGCGGGGCGATTTAGGCCCCGCACCCTTTTCAAATTCTGAGGCTGCCGGGGGCTGCACAGCCGGGCAGCACACTGTCACTGCCAAACGGACCTGCACACACTGTGCAGCCGTCGGCAGCAAACCCCTGCTGGGGGGGGGGCGATTGCCCCGATTGCACCCCCCCTGGATCCGCCACTGTACACATGTGTGTTCATGAGGTAAAATTACCTCACGAAAATGAGTTTGACTCGTCAATAATGTCAGTATACCAAATTTCAGCCCTTTTTGAGGGTTTTTTTCCACACACACTAAGAATTTAGTAGGTCAGGTAACCCGTGCATGATACTCATGCATTCTAGTCAAATAAGCTACTTAAGGTGTTAAAAACTCCCCACTGTCACCCCCGGCAACCACCAACCACTCCCAACTGTCACTTCTCCTTCAAGAAATATATAGGTCAGTGTATAACTCTGCCCAGCAGGTGGCGCTGCAGCTTGGTTGTTTTTTTCCCACACACAGACTAACACACGCCACTAGACATTTATATTAGAGATATATATATATATATATATATATATATATATATATATATATATATATTATATATATATATATATATATATATATATAATGCTACATCGCTCACGGGAAATGTAGTGCTGTATGGAACATATAGTATGGTCCAGGAGCATCTAATAATAAATGCACACTGGAGCCATGGTACATTGTGTTAACAGCAGCACAGAGTATATCAGAAGATGAGTGATGTGTTAGTGAGGACAGGGCTGCATGTGACAGGGGCAGTGACATGATGTGAGGAGGGGAATGGAGGCAGCAGGAAGCCACAGACTGAGCGTTATATAGTGGAAGGAGCAGGGTCCCCAGCAGCACAGAGTATATCAGGAGATGAGTGATGTGTTAGTGAGGACAGGGCTGCATGTGACAGGGGCAGTGACATGATGTGAGGAGGGGAATGGAGGCAGCAGGAAGCCACAGACTGAGAGTTATATAGTGGAAGGAGCAGGGTACTCCAGCAGCACAGAGTATATCAGGAGATGAGTGATGTGTTAGTAAGGACAGGGCTGCATGTGACAGGGGCAGTGACATGATGTGAGGAGGGGAATGGAGGCAGTAGGAAGCCACAGACTGAGAGTAATATAGTGGAAGGAGCAGGGTCCCCCAGCAGCACAGAGTACTGATGTCAAATTCCTGCAGGATGGTTTATGGTGTCAAACGCCCAACAGTGTTCATTCAGCTGATTTGTTTGTTTATGGAGATTGTTAGAAGTTATCCAGCAATGTACATCACCAGCTGTTCAATTATTTACATATAATAATGAGAAACTCTGCATCCTAAAATAAGCTGATTTGTGGTAGCGCTGTTGCTTTTGCCATCTGTGGAGCTATGTGTCTGTGTTTTCTTTCGAGCCTATAAAAGTCATATGTGCCCATATCATGGCATTAAGCCTGTTGGTGGCATCTGTCCGGTTACAATGTTACTAACACCTCCTGTATCTCTTACTCCCCCTGTACATATAATGTTATCACATTAAGGTAGAGCTGCTGTTTACTGTCGTTGCTGTTGGTTCAGTCTCTGTATCCAGGGACCCGACCTCTTCTAGAGAGATCTCCAAACCAAATGTGATTAGTTACCTCCAAGTGTAACCAACACAAAGCAGAGTATGTGAGCGTTGCCAAACCACAGCATTGTTGTCATACTTCTCTCATCCTCACCGCGGCACCTGCCATAACCCTCATACATACTGCAGACTTATTGTGTTGTGGAACCATCACATCGTGGATGTTGATACTTTGTGTCTGTTGTATATTTTCAATTTTCAGAATTATTTTGCAGACTCCTTCGACTCCCCAGTTTAATTCTTCTCCACCACAACTATAAAGTGCGTTCTGTGCACAGCGCCACCTAGCGGCAGTGTCTTGCATTACAGTTTCTAAAATTTTCTGCATTTCTTTTAGATTCAGCCGCAGGAAATCAGTCCGCCGCCAACCGCTAATTTGGACCGCACCAATGACAAAGTGTATGAGAACGTGACCGGTCTGGTGAAAGCTGTGATAGAAATGTCTAGTAGGATCCAGCCGGCGCCCCCGGAGGAGTACGTCCCAATGGTGAAGGTGAATGAGATACTGTAACCGCTTCTAGGGCCTTTCTGACGACTAATTTACTAACATCGCATGCCGCCATGTCTGTTCCACCACAACTCTCATCATCCCTGTCCACTTACTGCTAGCGGGAGATATGGTCCAACGGCTTTAATACTCTACCTGTACAATGACACAACATCCATTGTGCTGCTGGGTCAGCTTAGAAGCTTTTGGAATTGACTTACAGTCTACTAGGTAACAATCAAGTATTGTACAGACTGTGTCTTGATGGATTGGCTTTTTCAATGACATTGCTTAACTGACATGCATTGCTTTATCGTTTGTGCTTGTTGCTCTGTGCACTTTAAACTTGCCCTTGGCGCTGTAGGGATGGCTGTAGCTGTTATGGAGAATGAGGAAATATTTAGGTGAATGCTAAACTTAAAATAGAGGCTCTCTCATATTAAAGCACAACTAATAAACTTCACAAACGCATACTTAATAGGTTCTGGATTCCATCACAACTGACGATATTTGAGATTAAGTCGTGATAATTAGTGCAGATTTTGTTTATATAAAACCCACATCACCAGTTATGTCATTGAAGGTCCATAAGCTTTATAACTATCAGCAATAACTTGCACTAAGTTACAAAACAAATGCAAATAGAACGTAAACCTTTTGCGTTTTTGTTATTGTCTGTGAGTTACAGGAAACTAATTTTTTATATTGTCCTTATGTGAACTTTTTCTTTATACACAACAGCAGTGAAGAATCGGGGTAAAGATTGGATAATGAATTTTATCTTCTGAGACAAATCTTACTTTGTGGGGATTAGTTCTTGCTGGGGGACATTTCAGATATTACTCCATATTTTACAATTGTGCTCTGAGCCAGTTAAACCGAGAGTCGCTTCTAAATATTCATTGAGATTTCACATCAAGATAAGACTGTCTTTTGGTAGAAGTATGAAGTCTATTTTTAGTTCAATATTGCACCAGAAAAATAGGAAGAAATGTATAAAGAATACTATTCTCTGTTACTTTTGCAGACTTAATGCCACCCCAAAATGTTACCCCAACAACTGACTAGTTCCCCCAAGTATGGTGATAGCAGCTATATGTTATGTAAGGTGCAGTTATAGGACTTATTACTAGATAGATTCAGTGTAACCTGGATATGACGGCTGCTGACGTGCCGGTATCTGTTGGTGATGACTAATGGGAGACCCAGAACCGATCTCACCTGCAGCTAAATAGGCTTTTATCCAGGGAGCTCCCTGATGACCTCACAGCTAATGTCACAAGATTCCCTTTACCAGTGTGAGGTCTGTGCAGCATCTCGGCCATTGTGTAATTTGTAGATATAAACTACACAGAGGGCATCTGTAATAACCACTGACCTGTCTGCTTCATATCCAAAGGGGGTTGGTTTGGCGTTACGGACGTTACTAGCGACTGTTGATGAGACCATTCCTGTTCTTCCTGCCAGTACTCACAGAGAGGTAGGTGGTGCTCGGTGCTCTTGTATATTATTCCTCACTCCTCAAACCATGTTCTTATCACACACGCGATAAAAAGTCATAATCCCCCAAAAATCTGATTATAAACTAAACTGTGAACCTCCGTCTGTGCATCGATTCCCTCTTTCCCCAACACAGTGGTTTGTTTATGGATGATCATTTAGTCATAGCCAAATTTTCCTCTCCGAATGTTTTTAGCTGCCCTTTGGGGGTACACAGTAACAATTCTACGTAACTGATGTCCTAATTAGGGTCCACCACGATTTGACGCTGATTTGTGCCGTTTTAGATTGAGATGGCGCAGAAGCTCCTGAATTCGGACCTGGGAGAACTCATCAATAAGATGAAGTTGGCGCAGCAGTACGTTATGACCAGCCTCCAGCAGGAGTACAAGAAACAAATGCTGACCGCTGCGCACGCACTGGCCGTGGACGCCAAGAACTTGCTAGATGTCATTGACCAAGCCCGGCTGAAAATGATCGGACATTCCAGGCCGCATTAAGCGTCAGAGCCCAGACTCCTGTTACGTCTCTGTCTAACATGTTTTCCATGCGGGATTACGTCAAGCCTTCTACCAGCAGTCCTCCGCCTCGGCCAGCAGTCGCTTCTCCAGTGCTGATCGGCGCCGCTTGAAGTTTAATCCTTTTCTCCGTAAGTTCTCGTGGCCGCGATGCCGCTGGCCTGGTTTCACCGATGTGTCCGTCACCGGGAGTAAATGTTGGCAGAGAACTTTAGAGGATCGCGCTTGTGACCTCTGTTCACCTCTTCGCCATCACACAGAGGGATGAGTAGAAGGTTGGAGGCCAAGTACAGCCCGATAAAAGATTACGGCTCTGATACCAATTAATCCGGGAAAACCAGAGCGCTCACAGCGTCCGTCCGAGTCGTGACCGCCGGTGGAACTGGAATCTCTTATCTTTTTTTTATTTGTGTTTTTCTTTTTGTTTTTTTTAATTCCTATAACATTAAGTCACAATATGCTACTAAGAAGCTCTATTTTCAAGACTTAAAACTATTGAGAGACTTATGTTGGGTCTCTCCAGCTCGTTGCATTTTTATTTGCCCCCTTTGCTTCCAACCAAGATGACTGACGTTCACAAAGTGAGAATTTGTTGGTGTTTCGTTATTTCTCCCTCACTGGAATCAAGTACCCGGAATTCCTTTTTTGTTTTTCCTTTTGTAGGTCGGCTTTTGTGTTCTAGAATTTTCATTTTGTAGCCATGTATAAAACACGCTGCTGACTGACAGAACGTTGGCGTGTAGAGAGATCCAGAGCCATTATATATATATCCCATTTTTTTATATAAATCTATATAATTTATAAATAAATCTTAAGGCCGTGCTAACATTTCAGATGCTTGTAGCTCTCTCGCTCACGCCTGTCTTGCCTGTTAATACCCGAATTTCAAGGGGGATTTTTTTGGGAGGGGGGGAGGCGGTGTTTGTTGGTTTTTTGTTTTTTGCTTCTTTTTTTTTTTTTTATTATTATTTTTTTATTTTTACTACCCAAATAAATTATCAAACCATTTTCACTCTTCGACCCGTTCCCCTCCCTTGGGTTTGTCAGGGGGGATATAAATTATTCTCAGGAAGAATATAAAGAACTTGTACAGATGAATGGAGTGTTTGAGGGGCGCGGGACCTGTCAGCTGCTACGATCTGATGGGTGGAGCAAATATTGAACTTTTATGGATATATCCAGATCAATGTGGACAATTGAGCAGCTGAGAAACTCAACACCCTCTTTTGAGATCATTAATTATTAAAGGATTTGAATATATTGATGGTTTTGTTGGAGTTGTTTTACTTACGCACCGACCTTAAGGATGATCATGTATTTAATGGGCTTTGTATGTAATATTCCTACTTGCATGAAAGAATGTTGTTCCTTCTCTATTCTCCAAAGTAATGTAAATTCTAGACTGAAATGTCATTGTCTGATCATGGGGGGGGTAATTTTACAGATACACCCCACAATCCAACCACTCGCGTGTTAATTTGACCCCACACGGGTGACCGGGTCAGAGGAGATCCAGCCGTTCAGCAAGCAGGCAGTGAAACGCGTTGGTCTCAGTAAGTGTGGTGGAAAGCTGACTGTGCACACTATTATCATTGGATCATTATCTGGTACCACAATAGGATCATGCGCTCTGTGATACTGGGCTGATTTGCTCATATTACTAGGAGTATCATAGAGTATATAGCCTCCAATCAGTAGAAAATTACCACAAAGGGATTTAAACACACTTGAGGTAAATTTCTGCCTGTAATCTGATAACAAAACATTTATAGGTAAAATGGGCAGGAAGGTTTATTTCTGTGGGTAGAGAAAGTGTTTGTATGGGATTGTAGAAGATTAAAAATTCCCAACGTTTATAAAGGCAAAATTTTCCGTGTAAGCTCCACAAATCGGCAAAATTGTGAGTGTTCAGAGGTGTGAAAACCCAGCCCTGTGCCATCTATCACAGCGCCCTACAAAGCATGCCCACACTAGTAACATTTAGGAAGTCACCTCCCCCCCCCCCCCCCCCTTCCCTCCACCAATCATCCCACCCGCACAGACATCCCCCACTTGCAGCCCTCTCCGGTGTGTCAGGAAGCTGATTGGGACATGTAATCTGTATCATACAGGGTGAATAGACCCTTCTGTTTATAAAGCCAAATTAGGCATCAAAAACTGACCCTAATGTGTAAGATTCATTGCATGAAAGAACTACCGATAATATAAACAGATATATATAGGTAATTTTATAACCATGTTAAAATTATTAGACACGTGATTATATTATCATGATACACACAGACTTCCTATCTGCATACATGTTATACGCTGAGAGGACTTGGACAAACACAGTAATACATCTAGACTGAGTATTACAAACAGCTTGTGGACAGAGCCCCCTTACTAATTTATCTGACCATCTGTATGAAAATAGGAGTTATATATATGAGGTTATGGGTCACTTCTTGCATATTGGGAGTCACACAGCGATGTTGGTTTGGGGGACAGAGGGTTGTTTGAGTATAGAAAAAGTGTAAGCTTTGTATGAACTGGGCAGGACAAATATGAATGATAGAATTATTTTCTACCCCCCTATTTTTTCTAACAATTTCTTTGAAGAACAGAGAGTATTGGGGGGGTGCTGGCAGGAGGGGCTGAGATGGCAGGGGGGGGGGGGTGCGCTGGCAGGAGGGGCTGAGATGGGGGGGGGGGTGCTGGCAGGGGGGGCTGAGATGGCAGGAGGGGTGCGCTGGCAGGAGGGGCTGAGATGGCAGGGGGGGGGGGTGCTGGCAGGGGGGCTGAGATGGCGGGGGGGGTGCTGGCAGGGGGGGCTGAGATGGCAGGGGGGGTGCTGGCAGGGGGGGCTGAGATGGCAGGAGGGGTGCGCTGGCAGGAGGGGCTGAGATGGCAGGGGGGGGTGCTGGCAGGGGGGGCTGAGATGGCGGGGGGGGGTGCTGGCAGGGGGGGCTGAGATGGCAGGGGGGGTGCTGGCAGGGGGGGGCTGAGATGGCGGCTGTAGTTTCTGTCTTCAATATATATATAATGATCAGTGAAGGGAAAATGTGCCTAGATGTGTGCATACTGTACTATAATGTTATCACTGGTAGGTTAGTGTTTCAGAACTTGTCAATTACTTAAGTGATTGCACAAACATTTAGGTTAAATACATGTTTATTTGTAGATCTTTCCCTCGCTGCTCATTGAGAAATGTGGCACAATGCAAGAGGGGGCGACCCCTGAAACTTTCATGCGCAGAGCTGGTAACCTCCTTGCTCAACAGGGGTATACAGTCATGGCCAAAAGTTTTGAGGATGACACATATATTATTTTTCACAAAGTCTGTTGCCTCAGTTTTTATGATGGCAATTTGCATATACTCCAGAATGTCATGAAGAGTGATCAGATGAATTGCAATAAATTTCAAACTCCCTCTTTGTCATGACAATGAACTTTATCCCAAAAACAACATTTCCACTGCATTTCAGCCCTGCCACAAAAGGACCAGCTGACATCAGGTCAGTGATTCTCTCGTAAAACACAGGTGAGAGAGTGATCTCCAGCCTTGTCCTCGTCAACACTGTCATGCTGATTGCGTTAGAATAACAAACTGGAAGCTTTAAAATGAGGGTGGTACTTGAAATAATTGTTCTCCCTCTGTTAACCATGGTTTACTGCAAGGAAACGTGTAGTCATCATTGCATTGCACAAAAAGGGATTCACAGGCAAAGATATTGCTGCTAGTAAGATTGCACCTAAATTAACCATTTATTGTATCATCAAGAACTATAATGAGAGAGGTGCAGTGCAGAGCTTGCTCAGGAATGGCTGCAGGCAGGTGTGAGTGTATCTGCACGCACAGTGAGGCAAAGACTTTTGGAGGATGGCCTGGTGTCAAGAAGGCCAGCAGAGAAGCCACTTCTCTCCAGGAAAAACAGACACCGACTGATATTCTGCAAAGGGTACAAGGATTGGACTGCTGAGGACTGGGGTAAAGTCATTTTCTCTGAATCCCCTTTCAGGTTGTTTTGGGCATCTGGAAAAAAGCTTGTCCAGAGAAGGAAAGGTGCGCACTACCATCAGTCCTGTCTCATGCCGACAGTAAAGCATCCTGAGACCATGCATGTGTGGGGTTGCTTCTCAGCCAAGAGAGTGGGCTCAATCACAATTTCTTTTTCATCCTATCTGGGGGACACTGCTACCATGGGGTTGTGTGAGGGGAGGAGGAGTTTGGCACTTAACTAGTTAACTGTTAATGTATGCTGCCGACAAACCCCTCCCCTCTGCAACCTCCCCTGTAACCTTCAGTTTCAGTTGAGTGCCCAAGGGAGTTGGGCTCACTTAGCTAGGCAGTAAAGTTTTTTACTTTATATTTTATTTTTATGCAGAGGTGTCCTCTGTACTTCTTACAGAGTACACTCGTTAGTGAAAGAAGCAGCTGTCAGATGAGAGATGACGTCTTCTATGCAGTGTGACAGGCGGCTTATATAAGCCGCTGTCACACTGATCGTTACTAGGTTACCGGCGCTGCCACGAAGGCAGAGAGCGCCGCTAACCCCCGCCGTCGGAGGCTGACATGTTGGACTATTCCAAGCCCCCTCCTCGGAAAAGGAGGTGGGGGGGGACATGGTATTCATCTGCAGGGACCAGGAGATGCGCTGAGCGGCGATATCTGCTTATAGAGAAGCAGTAAATCGCCCTTACAATCGTTGCCCTATTAAATGGAGCAAGTGCAGGACGGTAAGAGCTAGGATAATAGAGCTCCCCCCCTGCAGAGGAAAATTGGACTCTCCCAAGGCGCCAAGACCTGCCCGGGAAAAGAGCCATCAGCTTCTCCTTAGGGATAACAGAGCTGCTGACAGACTTCTCCTGCTCCAGACAGCTTAGCCCTGGAAGACGAAGTACCAAAATAATTTTCTATACTTACTATAATATAGATAGAGGTGTATTGGAGATCTTATTCATAAAAATATATTAGTACATTGAATATTACTTGCAAAAATACTCTTGCTTTCACATAGAGCCTTAACATGGATACTATTTTTTGACTCCTGTCATAGATTAGTTAGTATCTTCTATCTATTTCTTGTGTGTTTGCCTGTATTACATTTTATTGCTATACTCTGTTACCTTTAAATGTCTGACAAGGGTAAAGCACCTTGTGTTAAATATTATACTTGCTTCAAGTGTAAACTTAAATTACCCATTGAACAGCAGGATCCGGGGGAGCTTTGTACTGACTGCGTTGGGGCTCGCCACACCACGCTCCCTGTCCAAGGGACAGCATTCCTGCTGGACCCCACCTACTGTAAGATGGAGGTTTTCTTAAAGTCCATCTACACGGCAGCAGATACCTCATTCAGACCCATGTTTTATCAGCATGGGTCGCTAGAGCTATGGAAACATGAGCTGACCAGTTGGCTACAGCCTTGTAAGATTCTGACTTACTTCCCCTGGCCCTTCATCTCAAGAAGTCTTCAGGGTATGTGTATGAAGCTGCCCAGAACGCAGCTTCCATTTTCTCCTCTGTTTCAGCAACAGCAGTAGCGGCAAGGAGGGCCCTATGGCTGAGGTCCTGGGATGTGGACACTGAATCTAAGAAGTCCTTGGAGTCCCTCCCTTATTGCAGTGGAGGAGTATTTGGCCCGGAATTGGACAGCATAATTTCACAGGCCACAGGAGGCAAAAGTACCTTCTTACCAGTCAATGTCCCAAAGCCTAGGACACCAGGTTTGGCTCATTTAGATAGCCCTTTTGAGGGGACCCATCTTGGCAGGGCCCAGACACTCGGGTCCAGACTATCTGGCACCAGAGGTCACGCTCACCGAGGTAGGTCTTCCTCCTCCTCCATAAGTCGTCCCTCTTCTAAGCTCCCGGATAAACCGGCAGCATGAAGCCCACTCCCACTTCTAGCGGCGGCGGGAGTGGGGAGATGTCTGCTTCTGTTCAGAGGGCAGAGTCCTCAGAGGATAGTTGGATTCGCGGGATCATGACAAGAGGTTACATAATAGACCTAGTGGGTCCAGCCCCTCGTCGGTTTTTTGCAACCAGCTTGCCCCGCCACACACAAAGAAGAGCTTCTCTATGTTGCCTCTCTTTCTGCAGGAGTTATCCGAGAAGTTCCGGAAGACCAAAAGAGACAAGGGTTCTACTCCAACCTCTTTTTTTTTTCCAAAAGTCGGATGGCTTCTTCTGCCCCATCTTAAACCTAAAACAGTTGAACCTTCACCTGCAGGTGGTCAGATTTTGAATGGAATCTCTGAGGTCAGTTATCAACGGACTGGAGGCAAACCAGTTCATGGTGTCGATAGACATCAAAGACGCCTACCTCCATGTTCCTATCTGGAAGGCACATCGGGCTCTTCTCAGATTCACGGTAGGATTTTCTCAGTACCAATTCACGACTCTCCCATTCTGCCTTGCAACTGCACCAAGGGTGTTTACAAAAATTATGGCTGTGATGGTGACTTATCTTCATTCCAGAGGGGTGCAATTAGTGTCCTACCTGGACAATTTACTAATCAAGGTTGCTTCTGTTCACCTGCTTAAGCAACATCTTCAGCTTACCATCAGGATCCTGGAGAGGCATTCGTGGCTCATAAATCGCCCCAAATCCCAGTTAACCCCTTGCCAGATAATGACTTTTCTGGGACTGATAATAGATACCAACAAACAGAAAGTATTCCTTCCAGAGGACAAAATCCGATCCCTGCGGGACTCGGCGATTCGAGTTTTGTCCTGCCGCAGACCGTCGGTCCTCTTCTGCGTGCGCTTACTATGAAAGATGGTGTCGACCTTCGAGACTCTCCCTTCTGGTCGAATCCACTCTCGTTGCTTCCAATGGGTCTCCTAAAAAAAATGGTCAGGATCCCATCAGAGGTTAGAACGTCAAGTGATTTGCTTCTCACCAGAAGCTGGAAAATCCCTCAGATGGTGGATAGCCCGGGACAACTTGCTAGTCGGCAGGTCCTTTGCCCATGGTCTTGGAGACACCAGCCTACGGAGGTGGGGTGCTGTGGTTCTTCATCTGAGACTTCAGGGGCTTTGGTCTGCTGGGGAGACCTCTCTCTCTCTCCCCATCAACATACTGGAACTAAAAGACGTGTTAAAGGCTGACAGGGTGCACAGTCCATCCTTCAGGG